>NC_092769.1:27636684-27936684 GCF_047496795.1 Chiloscyllium punctatum | reverse complement strand
AACCCACCCATAAAAGAGCAGACTGACCCCACTCTGTCAATGTGACACGCCCTGGGAAGAGCAGACTGACCACACTCTGTCAATGTAACACACCCTCGGAAGAGCAGACTGACCCCCACTCTGTCAATGTAACACACACAAGGAAGTGCACACTGACGCCACTCTGTCATTGTAACACAGCAAGGGAAGAGCAGACTGACCCCACTCTGTCAATGTAACAAACCCTGGGAGAACAGACAGACCCCACTCTGTCAATGTAACACACCCAGGGAAGAGCAGACTGAACCCACTCTGTCAATGTAACACACACAGGGAAGAACAGACTGACCCCACTCTGTCAATGTAATACACTCAGGGAAGAACAGACTGTCCCCACTCAGTCAATGTAACACACCCAGGGAAGAGCAGTCTGACCCCACTCTGTCAATGTAACACACCCAGGGAAGAACAGACTGACTCCACTCTCTCAATGTAACCCCCCCAGGGAAGAGCAGACTGACCCCACTCTGTCAATGTAACACACCCAGGGAATAGCAGATTTACCCCACTCTGTCAATGTAACACACCCATAAAAGAGCAGACTGGCCCCACTCTGTCAATGTGACACGCCCTGGGAAGAGCAGACTGACCACACTCTGTCAATGTTACCCACCCAGGGAAGAGCAGATTGACCCCACTCTGTCAATGTGACACGCCATGGGAAGAACAGACTGACTCCACTCTGTCAATGTAACAAACCCTGGGAGAACAGACTGACCCCATTCTGTCAATGAAACACACCCAGGGAAGAGCAGACTGACCCCACTCTGTCAATGTAACACACCCAGGGAAGAGCAGACTGACCCCACTCTATCAATGAAACACACCCAGGGAAGAGCAGACTGACCCCACTCTGTCAATGTAACACACCCAGGGAAGAGCAGACTGAACCCACTCTGTCAATGTAACACAGCCAGGGAAGAACAGACTGACCCCACTCTGTCAATGTAACACACCCAGGGAAGAGCAGACTGACCCCACTCTGTCAATGTAACACATCCAGGGAAGAGCAGACTGACCCCACTCTGTCAATGTAACACACCCAGGGAAGAGCAGACTGACACCACTCTGTCAATGTAACACACACAGGGGAGAGCAAACTGACCCCACTCTGTCAATGAAACAAACCCGGGGAAGAGCAGACTGACCCCACTCTGTCAATGTTACACACCCAGGGAAGAGCAGACTGACCCCTCTCTGTCAATGTAACACACCCAGGGAAGAGCAGACTGACCCCACTCTGTCAATGTAACACATCCAGGGAAGAGCAGACTGACCCCACTCTGTCAATGTAACATAGCCAGGGAAGAGCAGACTGACCCCACTCTGTCAATGTAACACACCCAGGGAAGAACAGACTGACCCCACTGTGTCAATGTAACAAACTTGGGGAAGAGCAGAATGACCCCAATCTGTCAATGTAACACACTCAGGGAAGAGAAGACAGACCCCACTCTGTCAATGTAACCCACCCAGGGAAGAGCAGACTGACCACACTCTGTCAATGTAACACACCCAGGGAAGAGCAGACTGAACTCACTCTGTCAATGTAACACAACCAGGGAAGATCAGACTGACCCCACTCTGTCAATGTAACACAACCAGGGAAGGTCAGACTGACCCCACTCTGTCAATGTAACACAACCAGGGAAGATCAGACTGACCCCACTCTGTCAATGTAACACACTCTGGGAGAACAGACTGATCCCACTCTGTCAATGTAACATAGCCAGGGAAGGGCAGACTGACCCCACTCTGTCAATGTAACACACCCAGGGAAGAGCAGACTGACCCCACTCTGTCAATGGAACACACCTAGGGAAGGGCAGACTGACCCCACTCTGTCAATGTAACACACCCAAGGAAGAGCAGACTGACACCACTCTGTCAATGTAACGCACCCAGGGAAGAGCAAACTGACCCAACTCTGTCAATGAAACACACCCATGGAAGAGAAGACTAACCCCACTCTGTCAATGTTACACACCCCGGGAAGAGCAGATTGACCCCACTCTGTCAATGTAACACACCCAGGGAAGAGCAGACTGACCCCACTCTGTCAATGTAACATAGCCAGGGAAGAGAAGACTGACCCCACTCTGTCAACGTAACCCTCCCAGGGAAAAGCAGTCTGACCCCACTCGGTCAATGTATCACACCCAGGGGAGAGCAGACTGAACCAACCCTGTCAATGTAACTCACCCAGGGAAGAGCAGACTGACCACACTCTGTCAATGTAACACACCCTGGGAAGAGCAGACTGACCCCCACTCTGTCAATGTAACACACACAGGGAAGTGCACACTGACCCCACTCTGTCATTGTAACACAGCAAGGAAAGAGCAGACTGACCCCACTCTTGCAATGTAACAAACCCTGGGAGAACAGACTGACCCCACTCTGTCAATGTAACACACCCAGGGAAGAGCAGACTGAACCCACTCAATCAATGTAACACACCCAGGGAAGAACAGACTGACCCCACTCTGTCAATGTAACCCACCCAAAAAAGAGCAGACTGTCCCCACTCTGTCAATGTGACACGCCCTGGGAAGAGCACACTGACCCAACTCTGTCAATGTAACACACCCAGGGAAGAGCAGACTGACCAAACTCTGTCAATGTAACAAACCCAGGGAAGAGCAGACTGACCTCAATCTGTCAATGTAACACACCCAGAGAAGAGCAGAATGACCTCTTCTGCAAAGTTACTCACACAGTGAACTGCAGACTTACCCCACGCTGTCAATGTAACCCACCCAGTGAAGTGCACATTGACCCCACTCTGTCATTGTAACACGCCCAGGGAAGAGCAGACAGATACCACTCTGTCAATGTAACACACCAAGGGAAGAACACACTGACCCCACTCTGTCAATTTAACACACCCAGGGAAGAGCAGACTGACCCCACTCTGTCAATGGAACACACCCAGGGGAGAGCAGACTGACACCACCCTGTCACTGTAACACTCCCAGGGAAGAACAGACTGACGCCACTCTGTCAATGTAACACACCCAGGGAAGAGCAGACTGACCCAACACAGTCAATTTAACACACCCAAGGAAGAACACACTGACCCCACTCTGTCAATGTAACACACTCAGGGAATAGCAGACTGACCCCAATCAGTCAATGTAACACACCCAGGGAAGAGCAGACTGACCCCACTCTGTCAATGTAAAACACCCAGGGAAGAGCAGACTGACCCCACTCTGTCAATGTAACACTCCCAGGGAAGAGCAGACTGACCCCACTCTGTCAATGTAACACACCCAGGGAAGAGCAGACTGAACTCACTCTGTCAATGTAACACAACCAGGGAAGATCAGACTGACCCCACTCTGTCAATGTAACACACCCAGGCAAGAGCAGACTGACCCCACTCTGTCAATGTCACCCACCCATAAAAGAGCAGACTGTCCCCACTCTGTCAATGTGACACGCCCTGGGAAGAGCACACTGACCCAACTCTGTCAATGTAACACACCCAGGGAAGAGCAGACTGACCAAACTCTGTCAATGTAACAAACCCAGGGAAGAGCAGACTGACCTCACTCTGTCAATGTAACAGACCCTGGGAAGAGCAGACACACCCCACTCTGTCAATGTAACATACTCAGGGAATAGCAGTCTGACCAAACTCTGTCAATGTAACAAACCCAGGGAAGAGCAGACTGACCCCACTCTGTCAATGTAACACACCCAGGCAAGAGCAGACTGACCCCACTCTGTCAATGTCACCCACCCATAAAAGAGCAGACTGTCCCCACTCTGTCAATGTGACACGCCCTGGGAAGAGCACACTGACCCAACTCTGTCAATGTAACACACCCAGGGAAGAGCAGACTGACCAAACTCTGTCAATGTAACAAACCCAGGGAAGAGCAGACTGACCTCACTCTGTCAATGTAACAGACCCTGGGAAGAGCAGACACACCCCACTCTGTCAATGTAACATACTCAGGGAATAGCAGTCTGACCAAACTCTGTCAATGTAACAAACCCAGGGAAGAGCAGACTGACCCCCACTCTGTCAATGTAACACACACAGGGAAGTGCACACTGACCCCACTCTGTCATTGTAACACAGCAAGGGAAGAGCAGACTGACCCCACTCTTGCAATGTAACAAACCCAGGGAAGAGCAGACTGACCAAACTCTGTCAATGTAACACACCCAGGGAAGAGCAGACTGAACTCACTCAATCAATGTAACACACCCAGGGAAGAACAGACTGACCCCACTCTGTCAATGTAACCCACCCAAAAAAGAGCAGACTGTCCCCACTCTGTCAATGTGACACGCCCTGGGAAGAGCACACTGACCCAACTCTGTCAATGTAACACACCCAGGGAAGAGCAGACTGACCAAACTCTGTCAATGTAACAAACCCAGGGAAGAGCAGACTGACCTCACTCTGTCAATGTAACACACCCAGAGAAGAGCAGAATGACCTCTTCTGCAAAGTTACTCACACAGTGAACTGCAGACTTACCCCACTCTGTCAATGTAACCCACCCAGTGAAGTGCACATTGACCCCACTCTGTCATTGTAACACACCCAGGGAAGAGCAGACAGATACCACTCTGTCAATGTAACACACCAAGGGAAGAACACACTGACCCCACTCTGTCAATTTAACACACCCAGGGAAGAGCAGACTGACCCCACTCTGTCAATGGAACACACCCAGGGGAGAGCAGACTGACACCACCCTGTCACTGTAACACTCCCAGGGAAGAACAGACTGACGCCACTCTGTCAATGTAACACACCCAGGGAAGAGCAGACTGACCCAACACTGTCAATTTAACACACCCAAGGAAGAACTCACTGACCCCACTCTGTCAATGTAACACACTCAGGGAATAGCAGACTGACCCCAATCAGTCAATGTAACACACCCAGGGAAGAGAAGACTGAGCCCACTCTGTCAATGTAACAAACCCAGGGAAGAGCAGACTGACCTCACTCTGTCAATGTAACACACCCAGGGAAGAGCAGACTAACCCCACTCTGTCAATGTAACACACCCAGGGAAGAGCAGACTGAACTCACTCTGTCAATGTAACACAACCAGGGAAGATCAGACTGACCCCACTCTGTCAATGCAACACCCGCAGGGAAGAGCAGACTGAATTCATTCTGTCAATGTAACCCACCCATAAAAGAGCAGACTGACCCCACTGTGTCAATGTAACAAACCCGGGCAAGAGCAGACTGACCCCACTCTGTCAATGTTACCCACCCAGGGAAGAGCAGACTGACCCCTCTCTGTCAATGTAACACACCCAGGGAAGAGCAGACTGACCCCACTCTGTCAATGGAACACACCCAGGGGAGAGCAGACTGACACCACCCTGTCACTGTAACACTCCCAGGGAAGAACAGACTGACGCCACTCTGTCAATGTAACACACCCAGGGAAGAGCAGACTGACCCAACACAGTCAATTTAACACACCCAAGGAAGAACACACTGACCCCACTCTGTCAATGTAACATAGCCAGGGAAGAGCAGACTGACCCCACTCTGTCAATGTAACACACCCAGGGAAGAACAGACTGACCCCACTGTGTCAAGGTAACAAACTTGGGGAAGAGCAGAATGACCCCAATCTGTCAATGTAACACACTCAGGGAAGAGAAGACAGACCCCACTCTGTCAATGTAACCCTCCCAGGGAAGAGCAGACTGACCACACTCTGTCAATGTAACACACCCAGGGAAGAGCAGACTGAACTCACTCTGTCAATGTAACACAACCAGGGAAGATCAGACTGACCCCACTCTGTCAATGTAACACAACCAGGGAAGGTCAGACTGACCCCACTCTGTCAATGTAACACAACCAGGGAAGATCAGACTGACCCCACTCTGTCAATGTAACACACTCTGGGAGAACAGACTGATCCCACTCTGTCAATGTAACATAGCCAGGGAAGGGCAGACTGACCCCACTCTGTCAATGTAACACACCCAGGGAAGAGCAGACTGACCCCACTCTGTCAGTGGAACACACCTAGGGATGGGCAGACTGACCCCAATCTGTCAATGTAACACACCCAGGGAAGAGCAGACTGACACCACTCTGTCAATGTAACGCACCCAGGGAAGAGCAAACTGACCCAACTCTGTCAATGAAACACACCCAGGGAAGAGCAGACTGACCCCACTCTGTCAATGTTACCCACCCCGGGAAGAGCAGATTGACCCCACTCTGTCAATGTAACACACCCAGGGAAGAGCAGACTGACCCCACTCTGTCAATGTAACATAGCCAGGGAAGAGAAGACTGACCCCACTCTGTCAATGTAACCCTCCCAGGGAAAAGCAGTCTGACCCCACTCTGTCAATGTATCACACCCAGGGGAGAGCAGACTGAACCAACCCTGTCAATGTAACTCACCCAGGGAAGAGCAGACTGACCTCTCTCTGTCAATGGAACACACCCTGGGAAGAGCAGACTGACCCCCACTCTGTCAACGTAACACACACAGGGAAGTGCACACTGACCCCACTCTGTCATTGTAACACAGCAAGGAAAGACCAGACTGACCCCACTCTTGCAATGTAACAAACCCTGGGAGAACAGACTGACCCCACTCTGTCAATGTAACATACCCAGGGAAGAGCAGACTGAACCCACTCAATCAATGTAACACACCCAGGGAAAAACAGACTGACCCCACTCTGTCAATGTAACCCACCCAAAAAAGAGCAGACTGTCCCCACTCTGTCAATGTGACACGCCCTGGGAAGAGCACACTGACCCAACTCTGTTAATGTAACACACCCAGGGAAGAGCAGACTGACCAAACTCTGTCAATGTAACAAACCCAGGGAAGAGCAGACTGACCTCACTCTGTCAATGTAACAAACTTGGGGAAGAGCAGACTGACCCCAATCTGTCAATGTTACACACCCAGGGAAGAGAAGACTGACCCCACTCTGTCAATGGATCCCTCCCAGGGAAAAGCAGACTGACCCCACTCTGTCAATGTAACACACCCAGGGAAGAGCAGACTGAACTCACTCTGTCAATGTAACACAACCAGGGAAGATCAGACTGACCCCACTCTGTCAATGTAACACACCCAGGGAAGAGCAGACTGACCCCACTCTGTCAATGTCACCCACCCATAAAAGAGCAGACTGTCCCCAGTCTGTCAATGTGACACGCCCTGGGAAGAGCACACTGACCCAACTCTGTCAATGTAACACATCCAGGGAAGAGCAGACTGACCAAACTCTGTCAATGTAACAAACCCAGGGAAGAGCAGACTCTCCTCACTCTGTCAATGTAACATACTCAGGGAATAGCAGTCTGACCCCACTCTGTCAATGTATCACACCCAGGGGAGAGCAGACTGAACCAACCCTGTCAATGTAACTCACCCAGGGAAGAGCACACTGACCTCAATCTGTCAATGTAACACACCCTGGGAAGAGCAGACTGACCCCCACTCTGTCAATGTAACACACACAGGGAAGTGCACACTGACCCCACTCTGTCATTGTAACACAGCAAGGGAAGAGCAGACTGACCCCACTCTTGCAATGTAACAAACCCTGGGAGAACAGACTGACCCCACTCTGTCAATGTAACACACCCAGGGAAGATCAGACTGAACCCACTCAATCAATGTAACACACCCAGGGAAGAACAGACTGACCCCACTCTGTCAATGTAACCCACCCAAAAAAGAGCAGACTGTCCCCACTCTGTCAATGTGACACGCCCTGGGAAGAGCACACTGACCCAAATCTGTCAATGTAACACACCCAGGGAAGAGCAGACTGACCAAACTCTGTCAATGTAACAAACCCAGGGAAGAGCAGACTGACCTCACTCTGTCAATGTAACACACCCAGAGAAGAGCAGAATGACCTCTTCTGCAAAGTTACTCACACAGTGAACTGCAGACTTACCCCACTCTGTCAATGTAACCCACCCAGTGAAGTGCACATTGACCCCACTCTGTCATTGTAACACACCCAGGGAAGAGCAGACAGATACCACTCTGTCAATGTAACACACCAAGGGAAGAACACACTGACCCCACTCTGTCAATTTAACACACCCAGGGAAGAGCAGACTGACCCCACTCTGTCAATGGAACACACCCAGGGGAGAGCAGACTGACACCACCCTGTCACTGTAACACTCCCAGGGAAGAACAGACTGACGCCACTCTGTCAATGTAACACACCCAGGGAAGAGCAGACTGACCCAACACAGTCAATTTAACACACCCAAGGAAGAACACACTGACCCCACTCTGTCAATGTAACACACTCAGGGAATAGCAGACTGACCCCAATCAGTCAATGTAACACACCCAGGGAAGAGAAGACTGAGCCCACTCTGTCAATGTAACAAACCCAGGGAAGAGCAGACTGACCTCACTCTGTCAATGTAACACACCCAGGGAAGAGCAGACTGACCCCACTCTGTCAATGTAACACACCCAGGGAAGAGCAGACTGAACTCACTCTGTCAATGTAACACAACCAGGGAAGATCAGACTGACCCCACTCTGTCAATGCAACACCCGCAGGGAAGAGCAGACTGAATTCATTCTGTCAATGTAACCCACCCATAAAAGAGCAGACTGACCCCACTCTGTCAATGTGACTCGCCCTGGGAAGAGCAGACTGACCACACTCTGTCAATGTAACACACCCTGGGAAGAGCAGACTGACCCCCACTCTGTCAATGTAACACACACAGGGAAGTGTACACTGACCCCACTCTGTCATTGTAACACAGCAAGGGAAGAGCAGACTGACCCCACTCTGTCAATGTAACAAACCCTGGGAGTTAAGATGGCCCCACGCTGTCAATGTAACACACCCAGGGAAGAGCAGACTGAACCCACTCTGTCAATGTAACACACCCAGGGAAGAACAGACTGACCCCACTCTGTCAATGTAAAACACCCAGGGAAGAGCAGACTGACCCCACTCAGTCAATGTAACCCACCCATAAAAGAGCAGACTGACCCCACTCTGTCAATGTGACACGCCCTGGGAAGAGCAGACTGCCAAACTCTGTCAATGTAAAACACCCAGGGAAGAGCAGACTGACCCCATTCTGTCAACGTTTCACACCCAGGGAAGATCAGACTGACCCAACTCTGTCAATGTAACACATTCTGGGAAGAGCAGACTGACCCAACTCTGTCATTGAAACACACCCAGGGAATAGCAGACTGACCCCTCTCTGTCATTGTAACGCACCCAGGGAAGAGCAGACTGACCTCACTCTGTCAATGTAACACACCCAGGGAAGAGCAGACTGAGCCCCCTCTGTCAATGTAACACACCCAGGGAACAGAAGATTGACCTGGCTAGGTCAATGTAACATACCCAGGGAAGAGCAGACTAAACCCAATCTGTCAATGTAACACACCCAGGGAGGAGCAGACTGACCCCACTCTGTCAATGTAACACACACAGGGAAGAGCAGATTGACCCCACTCTGTCAATGTCACGCACCCAGGGAAGAGCAGACTGACCGCATTCTGTCAATGTCACGCACCCAGGGAAGAGCAGACTGACCCCACTGTGTCAATATAACATACACAGGGAAGAGCAGACTGACCACACTCTGCCATTGCAACACACCCAGGGAAGAGCAGACTGAGTTCTCTCTGTCAATGTAACACAACCAGGGAAGAGCAGACTGACCCCTGTCCCTCAACGTTATACACCCAGGGAACATCAGACTGACCCAACTCTGTCAATGTAACACACCCTGGGAAGAGCAGACTGACCCCACTCTGTCATTGTAACACACCCAGGGAAGAGCAGACTGACCTCACTCTGTCAATGTAACACAACCAGGGAAGAGCAGACTAACCCCACTCTGTCAATGTAACACACCCAGGGAAAGGCAGACGGACCCTGTTCTGTCAATGTAACACACCCAGGGAAGAGCATACTGACCCCACTCTGTCAGTATAACACACCCAGGGAAGAGCAGACTGACCCCACTCTGTCAAAGTAACACACTCAGGGAAGAGCAGACTGACCCCACTCTGTCATTGTAACACACCCAGGGAAAGGCAGACGGACCCTGTTCTGTCAATGTAACGCACCCAGGGAAGAGCAGACTGACCCCACTCTGTCAATGGAACACACCAAGGGAAGAGCAGACTGACCCCACTCTGTCAATGTAAGACACACAGGGAAGAGTAGACTGACCCGACTCTGTCAATGTAACACACCCAGGGAAGAGCAGACTCACCCCACTCTGTCAATGTAAAACACCCATGGAAGAGCAGACTGACCCCTTTCTGTCAACGTTACACACCCAGGGAAGATCAGACTGACCCAACTCTGTCAATGTAACAAATTCTGGGAAGAGCAGACTGACCCCACTCTGTCAATGCAACACACCCAGGGAAGAGCAGACTGACCCCACTCTATCAATGTAACACACCCAGGGAAGAGCAGACTGACCTCACTCTGTCAATGTAACACACCCAGGGGAGACCAGACTGACCCCTCTATCTCAATGTAACTCACCTAGGGAAGAGCAGACTGACCCCACTCTGTCAAAGTAACACACTCAGGGAAGAGCAGACTGTCCCCACTCTGTCAAAGTAACACACTCAGGGAAGAGCAGACTGACCTCACTCTGTCAATGTAACACACCCAGGGAACAGCAGACTGTCCCCACTCTGTCAAAGTAACACACTCGGGGAAGTGCAGACTGACCCCACTCTGTCAATGTAACACACCCAGGGAAGAGCAGACTGACCCCACCCTGTCAATGTAACACACCCAGGGAAGAGCAGACTGACCCCACTCTGTCAATGTAACACGCCCAGGTAAGAGCAGACTGAACCCACCCTGTCAATGTAACACACCGAGGGAAGAGCAGACTGACCCCACCCTGTCAATGTAACACACCCTGGGAAGAGCAGACACACCCCACTCTGTCAATGTAACATACTCAGGGAATAGCAGTCTGACCCCACTCTGTCAATGTATCACACCCAGGGGAGAGCAGACTGAACCAACCCTGTCAATGTAACTCACCCAGGGAAGAGCAGACTGACCTCACTCTGTCAATGTAACACACCCTGGGAAGAGCAGACTGACCCCCACTCTGTCAATGTTACACACACAGGGAAGTGCACACTGACCCCACTCTGTCATTGTAACACAGCAAGGGAAGAGCAGACTGACCCCACTCTGTCAATGTAACACACCCAGGGAAGAGCAGACTGAACCCACTCAATCAATGTAACACACCCAGGGAAGAGCAGACTGACCCCACTCTGTCAATGTTATACACCCAGGGAAGAGCAGACTGACCCCACTCTGTCAATGTAACCCACCCATAAAAGAGCAGACTGTCCCCACTCTGTCAATGTGACATGCCCTGGGAAGAGCACACTGACCCAACTCTGTCAATGTAACACACCCAGGGAAGAGCAGACTGACCAAACTCTGTCAATGTAACAAACCCAGGGAAGAGCAGACTGACCTCACTCTGTCAATGTAACAGTCCCAGAGAAGAGCAGAGTGACCTCTTCTGCAAAGTTACTCACACAGTGAACTGCAGACTTACCGCACTCTGTCAATGTAACCCACCCAGTGAAGTGCACATTGACCCCACTCTGTCATTGTAACACACCCAGGGAAGAGCAGACTGACCCAACTCTGTCAATGTAACACACAATGGGAGAACAGACTGACCCCACTCTGTCAATGTAACACACACAGGGAAGAGCAGACAGATACCACTCTGACAATGTAACACACCAAGGGAAGAACAGACTGACCCCACTCTGTCAATTTAACACACCCAGGGAAGAGCAGACTGACCCCACTCTGTCAATGGAACACACCCAGGGAAGAGCAGACTGACACCACCCTGTCACTGTAACACTCCCAGGGAAGAACAGACTGACGCCACTCTGTCAATGTAACACACCCAGGGAAGAGCAGACTGACCCAACACAGTCAATTTGACACACCCAAGGAAGAACAGACTGACCCCACTCTGTCAATGTAACACACTCAGGGAATAGCAGACTGACCCCAATCAGTCAATGTAACACACCCAGGGAAGAGAAGACTGAGCCCACTCTGTCAATGTAACATACCCAGGGAAGAGCAGACTGACCTCACTCTGTCAATGTAACACACCCAGAGAAGAGCAGACTGACCCCACTCTGTCAATGGAACGCACCCAGGGAAGAGCAGACTGACCACACTCTGTCAATGCAACACACCCTGGGAAGAGCAGACTGACCCCCACTCTGTCAATGTAACACACCCAGGGAAGTGCGCACTGACCCCACTCTGTCATTGTAACACACCAAGGGAAGAGCAGACTGACCCCACTGTGTCAATGTAATTCTCCCAGGGAAGAGCAGACTGACCCCACTCTGTCAATGTAACTCTCCCAGGGAAGAGCAGACTGACCCCACTCTGTCAATGTAGCCCACCCAGGGAAGAGCAGACTGACCCCACTCTGTCAATGTCACGAACCCAGGGAAGAGCACACTGACCGCACTCTGTCAATGTAACACACCCAGGGAAGAGCAGACTGACCCCACTCTGTCAATGTAACACACCCAGGGAAAAACAGACTGACCCCACTCTGTCAATGTAACACACCCTGGGAAGAGCAGACTGACCCCACTCTGTCACTGTAACACACCCAGGGAAGAGCAGACTGACCCCACTCTGTCAATGTAACAAACCCAGGGAAGAGCAGACTGACCCCACTCTGTCAATGTAACACACCCAGGGAAGAGCAGACTGACGCCACTCTCTCAATGTAAAACACCCAGGGAAGAGCAGACTGACCCCTTTCTGTCAACGTTTCACACCCAGGGAAGATCAGACTGACCCAACTCTGTCAATGTAACACATTCTGGGAAGAGCAGACTGACCCAACTCTGTCATTGAAACACACCCAGGGAAGAGCAGACTGACCCCTCTCTGTCATTGTAACGCACCCAGGGAAGAGCAGACTGACCTCACTCTGTCAATGTAACACACCCAGGGAAGAGCAGACTGAGCCCCCTCTGTCAATGTAACACACCCAGTAAACAGAAGATTGACCTGGCTAGGTCAATGTAACATACCCAGGGAAGAGCAGACTAACCCCACTCTGTCAATGTAACACACCCTGGGAAGAGCAGACTAACCCCACTCTGTCAATTTAACACATTCAGGGAAGAGCAGACTGACCCCACTCTGTCAATGTCACGCACCCAGGGAAGAGCAGACTGACCGCACTCTGTCTATGTCATGCACCCAGGGAAGAGCAGACTGACCCCACTGTGTCAATGTAACACACCCAGGGAAGAGCAGACTGACCCCACACTTTCAATGTAACGCATCCAGGGAAGAGCAGACTGACCCCTCTCTGTCAATGTAACACACCCAGGGAAGAGCAGACTGACCCCACTCTGTCAATGTAACACACCCAGGGAAGAGCAGACTGAACCCACTCTGTCAAAGTAACACACTCAGGGAAGAACAGACTGACCCCACTCTGTCAATGTAACGCACCCATGGAAGAGCAGACTGACCCCACTCTGTCAATGTAACGCACCCAGGGTAGAGTGGAATGACACCACTCTGTCAATTTAAATCACCCAGGGAGGAGCAGACTGACCCCACTCTGTCAATTTAAATCACCCAGGGAAGAGCAGACTGACCCCACTCTGTCAGTATATCACACCCAGGGAAGAGCAGACTGACCCCACTCTGTCAATGTAAGAAACCCAGGGAAGAGTAGACTGACCCCACTCTGTCAATGTAATACACCCAAGGTAGAGCAGACTGACCTCACTCTGTCAATGTAACAAACCCAGGGAAGAGCAGACTGTCCCCACTCTGTCAATGTAACACACCCAGGGAAGAGCAGACTGTCCCCACTCTGTCAATGTAAAACACCTTGGGAAGAGCAGACTGACCCCACTCTGTCAATGTCACGCACCCTGGGAAGAGCAGACTGACCCCACTCTGTCAATGTAACACACCCAGGGAAGAGCAGACTGACCACAATCTGTCAATGTAACACACCCAGGGAAGAGCAGACTGACCCCACTCTGTCAATGTAACACAACCAGGGAAGAGCAGACTGACCCCACTCTGTCAATGGAACGCACCCAGGGAAGAGCAGACTGACCACACTCTCTCAATGCAACACACCCTGGGAAGAGCAGACTGACCCCCACTCTGTCAATGTAACACACCCAGGGAAGTGCGCACTGACCCCACTCTGTCAATGTAACACACCAAGGGAAGAGCAGACTGACCCCACTCTGTCAATGTAACACACTTGGGGAAGAGCAGACTGAAACCAATCAGTCAATGTAACACACCCAGGGAAGAGAAGACTGACCCCACTCTGTCAATGTAACTCTCCCAGGGAAGAGCAGACTGACCCCACTCTGTCAATGTAGCCCACCCAGGGAAGAGCAGACTGACCCCACTCTGTCAATGTCACGAACCCAGGGAAGAGCACACTGACCGCACTCTGTCAATGTAACACACCCAGGGAAGAGCAGACTGACCCCACTCTGTCAATGTAACACACCCAGGGAAAAACAGACTGACCCCACTCTGTCAATGTAACACACCCTGGGAAGAGCAGACTGACCCCACTCTGTCACTGTAACACACCCAGGGAAGAGCAGACTGACCCCACTCTGTCAATGTAACAAACCCAGGGAAGAGCAGACTGACCCCACTCTGTCAATGTAACACACCCAGGGAAGAGCAGACTGACGCCACTCTGTCAATGTAAAACACCCAGGGAAGAGCAGACTGACCCCTTTCTGTCAACGTTTCACACCCAGGGAAGATCAGACTGACCCAACTCTGTCAATGTAACACATTCTGGGAAGAGCAGACTGACCCAACTCTGTCATTGAAACACACCCAGGGAAGAGCAGACTGACCCCTCTCTGTCATTGTAACGCACCCAGGGAAGAGCAGACTGACCTCACTCTGTCAATGTAACACACCCAGGGAAGAGCAGACTGAGCCCCCTCTGTCATTGTAACACACCCAGGGAAGAGCAGACTGACCCAACTCTGTCAATGTAACACACAATGGGAGAACAGACTGACCCCACTCTGTCAATGTAACACACACAGGGAAGAGCAGACAGATACCACTCTGACAATGTAACACACCAAGGGAAGAACAGACTGACCCCACTCTGTCAATTTAACACACCCAGGGAAGAGCAGACTGACCCCACTCTGTCAATGGAACACACCCAGGGAAGAGCAGACTGACACCACCCTGTCACTGTAACACTCCCAGGGAAGAACAGACTGACGCCACTCTGTCAATGTAACACACCCAGGGAAGAGCAGACTGACCCAACACAGTCAATTTGACACACCCAAGGAAGAACAGACTGACCCCACTCTGTCAATGTAACACACTCAGGGAATAGCAGACTGACCCCAATCAGTCAATGTAACACACCCAGGGAAGAGAAGACTGAGCCCACTCTGTCAATGTAACATACCCAGGGAAGAGCAGACTGACCTCACTCTGTCAATGTAACACACCCCGAGAAGAGCAGACTGACCCCACTCTGTCAATGGAACGCACCCAGGGAAGAGCAGACTGACCACACTCTGTCAATGCAACACACCCTGGGAAGAGCAGACTGACCCCCACTCTGTCAATGTAACACACCCAGGGAAGTGCGCACTGACCCCACTCTGTCATTGTAACACACCAAGGGAAGAGCAGACTGACCCCACTGTGTCAATGTAATTCTCCCAGGGAAGAGCAGACTGACCCCACTCTGTCAATGTAACTCTCCCAGGGAAGAGCAGACTGACCCCACTCTGTCAATGTAGCCCACCCAGGGAAGAGCAGACTGACCCCACTCTGTCAATGTCACGAACCCAGGGAAGAGCACACTGACCGCACTCTGTCAATGTAACACACCCAGGGAAGAGCAGACTGACCCCACTCTGTCAATGTAACACACCCAGGGAAAAACAGACTGACCCCACTCTGTCAATGTAACACACCCTGGGAAGAGCAGACTGACCCCACTCTGTCACTGTAACACACCCAGGGAAGAGCAGACTGACCCCACTCTGTCAATGTAACAAACCCAGGGAAGAGCAGACTGACCCCACTCTGTCAATGTAACACACCCAGGGAAGAGCAGACTGACGCCACTCTCTCAATGTAAAACACCCAGGGAAGAGCAGACTGACCCCTTTCTGTCAACGTTTCACACCCAGGGAAGATCAGACTGACCCAACTCTGTCAATGTAACACATTCTGGGAAGAGCAGACTGACCCAACTCTGTCATTGAAACACACCCAGGGAACAGCAGACTGACCCCTCTCTGTCATTGTAACGCACCCAGGGAAGAGCAGACTGACCTCACTCTGTCAATGTAACACACCCAGGGAAGAGCAGACTGAGCCCCCTCTGTCAATGTAACACACCCAGTAAACAGAAGATTGACCTGGCTAGGTCAATGTAACATACCCAGGGAAGAGCAGACTAACCCCACTCTGTCAATGTAACACACCCTGGGAAGAGCAGACTAACCCCACTCTGTCAATTTAACACATTCAGGGAAGAGCAGACTGACCCCACTCTGTCAATGTCACGCACCCAGGGAAGAGCAGACTGACCGCACTCTGTCTATGTCATGCACCCAGGGAAGAGCAGACTGACCCCACTGTGTCAATGTAACACACCCAGGGAAGAGCAGACTGACCCCACACTTTCAATGTAACGCATCCAGGGAAGAGCAGACTGACCCCTCTCTGTCAATGTAACACACCCAGGGAAGAGCAGACTGACCCCACTCTGTCAATGTAACACACCCAGGGAAGAGCAGACTGAACCCACTCTGTCAAAGTAACACACTCAGGGAAGAACAGACTGACCCCACTCTGTCAATGTAACGCACCCATGGAAGAGCAGACTGACCCCACTCTGTCAATGTAACGCACCCAGGGTAGAGTGGAATGACACCACTCTGTCAATTTAAATCACCCAGGGAGGAGCAGACTGACCCCACTCTGTCAATTTAAATCACCCAGGGAAGAGCAGACTGACCCCACTCTGTCAGTATATCACACCCAGGGAAGAGCAGACTGACCCCACTCTGTCAATGTAAGAAACCCAGGGAAGAGTAGACTGACCCCACTCTGTCAATGTAATACACCCAAGGTAGAGCAGACTGACCTCACTCTGTCAATGTAACAAACCCAGGGAAGAGCAGACTGTCCCCACTCTGTCAATGTAACACACCCAGGGAAGAGCAGACTGTCCCCACTCTGTCAATGTAAAACACCTTGGGAAGAGCAGACTGACCCCACTCTGTCAATGTCACGCACCCTGGGAAGAGCAGACTGACCCCACTCTGTCAATGTAACACACCCAGGGAAGAGCAGACTGACCACAATCTGTCAATGTAACACACCCAGGGAAGAGCAGACTGACCCCACTCTGTCAATGTAACACAACCAGGGAAGAGCAGACTGACCCCACTCTGTCAATGGAACGCACCCAGGGAAGAGCAGACTGACCACACTCTCTCAATGCAACACACCCTGGGAAGAGCAGACTGACCCCCACTCTGTCAATGTAACACACCCAGGGAAGTGCGCACTGACCCCACTCTGTCAATGTAACACACCAAGGGAAGAGCAGACTGACCCCACTCTGTCAATGTAACACACTTGGGGAAGAGCAGACTGAAACCAATCAGTCAATGTAACACACCCAGGGAAGAGAAGACTGACCCCACTCTGTCAATGTAACTCTCCCAGGGAAGAGCAGACTGACCCCACTCTGTCAATGTAGCCCACCCAGGGAAGAGCAGACTGACCCCACTCTGTCAATGTCACGAACCCAGGGAAGAGCACACTGACCGCACTCTGTCAATGTAACACACCCAGGGAAGAGCAGACTGACCCCACTCTGTCAATGTAACACACCCAGGGAAAAACAGACTGACCCCACTCTGTCAATGTAACACACCCTGGGAAGAGCAGACTGACCCCACTCTGTCACTGTAACACACCCAGGGAAGAGCAGACTGACCCCACTCTGTCAATGTAACAAACCCAGGGAAGAGCAGACTGACCCCACTCTGTCAATGTAACACACCCAGGGAAGAGCAGACTGACGCCACTCTGTCAATGTAAAACACCCAGGGAAGAGCAGACTGACCCCTTTCTGTCAACGTTTCACACCCAGGGAAGATCAGACTGACCCAACTCTGTCAATGTAACACATTCTGGGAAGAGCAGACTGACCCAACTCTGTCATTGAAACACACCCAGGGAAGAGCAGACTGACCCCTCTCTGTCATTGTAACGCACCCAGGGAAGAGCAGACTGACCTCACTCTGTCAATGTAACACACCCAGGGAAGAGCAGACTGAGCCCCCTCTGTCAATGTAACACACCCAGTAAACAGAAGATTGACCTGGCTAGGTCAATGTAACATACCCAGGGAAGAGCAGACTAACCCCACTCTGTCAATGTAACACACCCTGGGAAGAGCAGACTAACCCCACTCTGTCAATTTAACACATTCAGGGAAGAGCTGACTGACCCCACTTTGTCAATGTCACGCACCCAGGGAAGAGCAGACTGACCGCACTCTGTCTATGTCATGCACCCAGGGAAGAGCAGACTGACCCCACTGTGTCAATGTAACACACCCAGGGAAGAGCAGACTGACCCCACACTTTCAATGTAACGCATCCAGGGAAGAGCAGACTGACCCCTCTCTGTCAATGTAACACACCCAGGGAAGAGCAGACTGACCCCACTCTGTCAATGTAACACACCCAGGGAAGAGCAGACTGAACCCACTCTGTCAAAGTAACACACTCAGGGAAGAACAGACTGACCCCACTCTGTCAATGTAACGCACCCATGGAAGAGCAGACTGACCCCACTCTGTAAATGTAACGCACCCAGGGTAGAGTGGAATGACCCCACTCTGTCAATTTAAATCACCCAGGGAGGAGCAGACTGACCCCACTCTGTCAATTTAAATCACCCAGGGAAGAGCAGACTGACCCCACTCTGTCAGTATATCACACCCAGGGAAGAGCAGACTGACCCCACTCTGTCAATGTATGAAACCCAGGGAAGAGTAGACTGACCCCACTCTGTCAATGTAATACACCCAAGGTAGAGCAGACTGACCTCACTCTGTCAATGTAACACACCCAGGGAAGAGCAGACTGTCCCCACTCTGTCAATGTAACACACCCAGGGAAGAGCAGACTGTCCCCACTCTGTTTATGTAAAACACCTTGGGAAGAGCAGACTGACCCCACTCTGTCAATGTCACGCACCCTGGGAAGAGCAGACTGACCCCACTCTGTCAATGTAACATACCCAGGGAAGAGCAGACTGACCACAATCTGTCAATGTAACACACCCAGGGAAGAGCAGACTGACCCCACTCTGTCAATGTAACACACCCAGGGAAGAGCAGACTGACCCCAATCTGTCAATGTAACACAACCTGGGAAGAGCAGACTGACCCCACTCTGTCACTGTAACACACCCAGGGAAGAGCAGACTGACCCCACTCAGTCAATGTAACACACCCTGGGAAGAGCAGACTGACCCCACTCTGTCAATGTAACACACGCAGGGAAGATTAGACTGACCCCACTCTGTCAATGTAACACACCCAGGGAAGAGAAGACGGACCCCGCTCTGTCAATGTAACACACCCTGGGAAGAGCAGACTGACCACACTCTGTCAATGTAACACACCCAGGGAAGAGCAGACTGACCCCTTTCTGTCAACGTTTCACACCCAGGGAAGATCAGACTGACCCAACTCTGTCAATGTAACACATTCTGGGAAGAGCAGACTGACCCAACTCTGTCATTGAAACACACCCAGGGAATAGCAGACTGACCCCTCTCTGTCATTGTAACGCACCCAGGGAAGAGCAGACTGACCTCACTCTGTCAATGTAAAACACCCAGGGAAGAGCAGACTGAGCCCCCTCTGTCAATGTAACACACCCAGGGAACAGAAGATTGACCTGGCTAGGTCAATGTAACATACCCAGGGAAGAGCAGACTAAACCCAATCTGTCAATGTAACACACCCAGGGAGGAGCAGACTGACCCCACTCTGTCAATGTAACACACACAGGGAAGAGCAGATTGACCCCACTCTGTCAATGTCACGCACCCAGGGAAGAGCAGACTGACCGCATTCTGTCAATGTCACGCACCCAGGGAAGAGCAGACTGACCCCACTGTGTCAATATAACATACACAGGGAAGAGCAGACTGACCACACTCTGCCATTGCAACACACCCAGGGAAGAGCAGACTGAGTTCTCTCTGTCAATGTAACACAACCAGGGAAGAGCAGACTGACCCCTGTCCCTCAACGTTATACACCCAGGGAACATCAGACTGACCCAACTCTGTCAATGTAACACACCCTGGGAAGAGCAGACTGACCCCACTCTGTCATTGTAACACACCCAGGGAAGAGCAGACTGACCTCACTCTGTCAATGTAACACAACCAGGGAAGAGCAGACTAACCCCACTCTGTCAATGTAACACACCCAGGGAAAGGCAGACGGACCCTGTTCTGTCAATCTAACACACCCAGGGAAGAGCATACTGACCCCACTCTGTCAGTATAACACACCCAGGGAAGAGCAGACTGACCCCACTCTGTCAAAGTAACACACTCAGGGAAGACCAGACTGACCCCACTCTGTCATTGTAACACACCCAGGGAAAGGCAGACGGACCCTGTTCTGTCAATGTAACGCACCCAGGGAAGAGCAGACTGACCCCACTCTGTCAATGGAACACACCCAGGGAAGAGCAGACTGACCCCACTCTGTCAATGTAAGACACACAGGGAAGAGTAGACTGACCCGACTCTGTCAATGTAACACACCCAGGGAAGAGCAGACTCACCCCACTCTGTCAATGTAAAACACCCATGGAAGAGCAGACTGACCCCTTTCTGTCAACGTTACACACCCAGGGAAGATCAGACTGACCCAACTCTGTCAATGTAACACATTCTGGGAAGAGCAGACTGACCCCAATCTGTCAATGCAACACACCCAGGGAAGAGCAGACTGACCCCACTCTATCATTGTAACACACCCAGGGAAGAGCAGACTGACCTCACTCTGTCAATGTAACACACTCAGGGAAGAGCAGACTGTCCCCACTCTGTCAAAGTAACACACTCAGGGAAGAGCAGACTGACCTCACTCTGTCAATGTAACACACCCAGGGAACAGCAGACTGTCCCCACTCTGTCAAAGTAACACACTCGGGGAAGTGCAGACTGACCCCACTCTGTCAATGTAACACACCCAGGGAAGAGCAGACTGACCCCACCCTGTCAATGTAACACACCCAGGGAAGAGCAGACTGACCCCACTCTGTCAATGTAACACGCCCAGGTAAGAGCAGACTGAACCCACCCTGTCAATGTAACACACCGAGGGAAGAGCAGACTGACCCCACCCTGTCAATGTAACACACCCTGGGAAGAGCAGACACACCCCACTCTGTCAATGTAACATACTCAGGGAATAGCAGTCTGACCCCACTCTGTCAATGTATCACACCCAGGGGAGAGCAGACTGAACCAACCCTGTCAATGTAACTCACCCAGGGAAGAGCAGACTGACCTCACTCTGTCAATGTAACACACCCTGGGAAGAGCAGACTGACCCCCACTCTGTCAATGTTACACACACAGGGAAGTGCACACTGACCCCACTCTGTCATTGTAACACAGCAAGGGAAGAGCAGACTGACCCCACTCTGTCAATGTAACACACCCAGGGAAGAGCAGACTGAACCCACTCAATCAATGTAACACACCCAGGGAAGAGCAGACTGACCCCACTCTGTCAATGTTATACACCCAGGGAAGAGCAGACTGACCCCACTCTGTCAATGTAACCCACCCATAAAAGAGCAGACTGTCCCCACTCTGTCAATGTGACACGCGCTGGGAAGAGCACACTGACCCAACTCTGTCAATGTAACACACCCAGGGAAGAGCAGACTGACCAAACTCTGTCAATGTAACAAACCCAGGGAAGAGCAGACTGACCTCACTCTGTCAATGTAACACACCCAGAGAAGAGCAGAATGACCTCTTCTGCAAAGTTACTCACACAGTGAACTGCAGACTTACCCCACTCTGTCAATGTAACCCACCCAGTGAAGTGCACATTGACCCCACTCTGTCATTGTAACACACCCAGGGAAGAGCTGACTGACCCAACTCTGTCAATGTAACACACAATGGGAGAACAGACTGACCCCACTCTGTCAATGTAACACACACAGGGAAGAGCAGACAGATACCACTCTGACAATGTAACACACCAAGGGAAGAACAGACTGACCCCACTCTGTCAATTTAACACACCCAGGGAAGAGCAGACTGACCCCACTCTGTCAATGGAACACACCCAGGGAAGAGCAGACTGACACCACCCTGTCACTGTAACACTCCCAGGGAAGAACAGACTGACGCCACTCTGTCAATGTAACACACCCAGGGAAGAGCAGACTGACCCAACACAGTCAATTTGACACACCCAAGGAAGAACAGACTGACCCCACTCTGTCAATGTAACACACTCAGGGAATAGCAGACTGACCCCAATCAGTCAATGTAACACACCCAGGGAAGAGAAGACTGAGCCCACTCTGTCAATGTAACATACCCAGGGAAGAGCAGACTGACCTCACTCTGTCAATGTAACACACCCAGAGAAGAGCAGACTGACCCCACTCTGTCAATGGAACGCACCCAGGGAAGAGCAGACTGACCACACTCTGTCAATGCAACACACCCTGGGAAGAGCAGACTGACCCCCACTCTGTCAATGTAACACACCCAGGGAAGTGCGCACTGACCCCACTCTGTCATTGTAACACACCAAGGGAAGAGCAGACTGACCCCACTGTGTCAATGTAACACACTTGGGGAAGAGCAGACTGAAACCAATCAGTCAATGTAACACACCCAGGGAAGAGAAGACTGACCCCACTCTGTCAATGTAACTCTCCCATGGAAGAGCAGACTGACCCCACTCTGTCAATGTAGCCCACCCAGGGAAGAGCAGACTGACCCCACTCTGTCAATGTCACGAACCCAGGGAAGAGCACACTGACCGCACTCTGTCAATGTAACACACCCAGGGAAGAGCAGACTGTCCCCACTCTGTCAATGTAACACACCCAGGGAAAAACAGACTGACCCCACTCTGTCAACGTAACACACCCTGGGAAGAGCAGACTGACCCCACTCTGTCACTGTAACACACCCAGGGAAGAGCAGACTGACCCCACTCTGTCAATGTAACAAACCCAGGGAAGAGCAGACTGACCCCACTCTGTCAATGTAACACACCCAGGGAAGAGCAGACTGACGCCACTCTGTCAATGTAAAACACCCAGGGAAGAGCATACTGACCCCTTTCTGTCAACGTTTCACACCCAGGGAAGATCAGACTGACCCAACTCTGTCAATGTAACACATTCTGGGAAGAGCAGACTGACCCAACTCTGTCATTGAAACACACCCAGGGAAGAGCAGACTGACCCCTCTCTGTCATTGTAACGCACCCAGGGAAGAGCAGACTGACCTCACTCTGTCAATGTAACACACCCAGGGAAGAGCAGACTGAGCCCCCTCTGTCAATGTAACACACCCAGTAAACAGAAGATTGACCTGGCTAGGTCAATGTAACATACCCAGGGAAGAGCAGACTAACCCCACTCTGTCAATGTAACACACCCTGGGAAGAGCAGACTAACCCCACTCTGTCAATTTAACACATTCAGGGAAGAGCAGACTGACCCCACTCTGTCAATGTCACGCACCCAGGGAAGAGCAGACTGACCGCACTCTGTCTATGTCATGCACCCAGGGAAGAGCAGACTGACCCCACTGTGTCAATGTAACACACCCAGGAAAGAGCAGACTGACCCCACACTTTCAATGTAACGCATCCAGGGAAGAGCAGACTGACCCCTCTCTGCCAATGTAACACACCCAGGGAAGAGCAGACTGACCCCACTCTGTCAATGTAACACACCCAGGGAAGAGCAGACTGAACCCACTCTGTCAAAGTAACACACTCAGGGAAAAACAGACTGACCCCACTCTGTCAATGTAACGCACCCAGGGTAGAGCGGAATGACCCCACTCTGTCAATTTAAATCACCCAGGGAGGAGCAGACTGACCCCACTCTGTCAATTTAAATCACCCAGGGAAGAGCAGACTGACCCCACTCTGTCAGTATATTACACCCAGGGAAGAGCAGACTGACCCCACTCTGTCAATGTAAGAAACCCAGGGAAGAGTAGACTGACCCCACTCTGTCAATGTAATACACCCAAGGTAGAGCAGACTGACCTCACTCTGTCAATGTAACACACCCAGGGAAGAGCAGACTGTCCCCACTCTGTCAATGTAACACACCCAGGGAAGAGCAGACTGTCCCCACTCTGTCAATGTAAAACACCTTGGGAAGAGCAGACTGACCCCACTCTGTCAATGTCACGCACCCTGGAAAGAGCAGACTGACCCCACTCTGTCAATGTAACACACCCAGGGAAGAGCAGACTGACCACAATCTGTCAATGTAACACACCCAGGGAAGAGCAGACTGACCCCACTCTGTCAATGTAACACACCCAGGGAAGAGCAGACTGACCCCAATCTGTCAATGTAACACAACCTGGGAAGAGCAGACTGACCCCACTCTGTCACTGTGACACACCCAGGGAAGAGCAGACTGACCCCACTCAGTCAATGTAACAAACCCTGGGAAGAGCAGACTGACCCCACTCTGTCAATGTAACACACGCAGGGAAGATTAGACTGACCCCACTCTGTCAATGTAACACACCCAGGGAAGAGAAGACGGACCCCGCACTGTCAATGTAACACACCCTGGGAAGAGCAGACTGACCCCACTCTGTCAATGTAACACACCCAGGGAAGAGCAGACTGACCCCACTCTGTCAATGTAAGTCACCCAGTGAAGAGTAGACTGACCCCACTCTGTCAATGTAACACACCCAGGGAAGAGCAGACTGACCTCACTCTGTCAATGTAACACACCCAGGGAAGAGCAGACTGACCCCACTCTGTCAATGTAACACACCCAGGGAAGAGCAGACTGACCCCACTCTGTCAATGTAACACACCCAGGGAAGAGCAGACGGACCCCACTCTGTCAATGTAAGTCACCCAGTGAAGAGTAGACTGACCCCACTCTGTCAATGTAACACACCCAGGGAAGTGCAGACTGACCCCACTCTGTCAATGTAAGTCACCCAGTGAAGAGTAGACTGACCCCACTCTGTCAATGTAACACACCCAGGGAAGTGCAGACTGACCCCACTCTGTCAATGTAACACACGCAGGGAAGATTAGACTGACCCCACTCTGTCAATGTAACACACCCAGGGAAGAGAAGACGGACCCCGCACTGTCAATGTAACACACCCAGGGAAGAGCAGACTGACCCCACTCTGTCAGGATAACACACCCAGGGAAGTGCAGACTGACCTCACTCTGTCAATGTAACACACCCAGGGAAGAGCAGACTGAGCCCCCTCTGTCAATGTAACACACCCAGGGAAGAGCAGACTGACCTCACTCTGTCAATGTAACACACCCAGGGAAGAGCAGACTGACCCCACTCTGTCAATGTAACACACCCAGGGAAGAGCAGACTGACCCCACTCTGTCAATGTAACACACCCAGGGAAGAGCAGACGGACCCCACTCTGTCAATGTAACACACCCTGGGAAGAGCAGACTGACCCCACTCTGTCAATGTAACACACCCTTTGAAGAGCAGACTGACCCCACTCTGTCAATGTAAGTCACCCAGTGAAGAGTAGACTGACCCCACTCTGTCAATGTAACACACCCAGGGAAGTGCAGACTGACCTCACTCTGTCAATGTAACACACCCAGGGAAGAGCAGACTGAGCCCCCTCTGTCAATGTAACACACCCAGGGAACAGAAGATTGAACTGGCTAGGTCAATGTAACATACCCAGGGAAGAGCAGACTAAACCCAATCTGTCAATGTAACACACCCAGGGAAGAGCAGACTGACCCCACTCTGTCAATGTAACACACCCAGTAAAGAGCAGATTGACCCCACTCTGTCAATGTCACGCACCCAGGGAAGAGCAGACTGACCCCACTGTGTCAATATAACACACACAGGGAAGAGCAGACTGAGTTCTCTCTGTCAATGTAACACAACCAGGGAAGAGCAGACTGACCCCTGTCTCTCAACGTTATACACCCAGGGAACATCAGACTTACCCAACTCTGTCAATGTAACACACCCAGGGAAGAGCAGACTGACCCCACTCTGTCAATGTAACACACCCAGGGAAGAGCAGATTGACCCCACTCTGTCATTGTAACACACCCAGGGAAGAGCAGACTGACCTCACTCTGTCAATGTAACACACCCAGGGAAGAGCAGACTGTCCCCACTCTGTCAAAGAAACACACTCAGGGAATAGCAGACTGACCCCACTCTGTCATTGTAACACACCCAGGGAAGAGCAGACTGACCTCACTCTGTCAATGTAACACACCCAGGGAAGAGCAGACTAACCCCACTCTGTCAATGTAACACACCCAGGAAAAGGCAGACGGACCCTGTTCTGTCAATGTAACGCACCCAGGGAAGAGCAGACTGACCCCACTCTGTCAGGATAACACTCCCAGGGAAGAGCAGACTGACCCCACTCTGTCAATGTAACACACCCAGGGAAGAGCAGACTGACCCCACTCTGTCAATGTAAGACACACAGGGAAGGGTTGACTGACCCCACTCTGTCAATGTAACACACCCAGGGAAGAGCAGACTCACCCCACTCTGTCAATGTAAAACACCGAGGGAAGAGCAGACTGACCCCTTTTTGTCAACGTTACACACCCAGGGAAGATCAGACTGACCCAACTCTGTCAATGTAACACATTCTGGGAAGAGCAGACTGACCCCACTCTGTCAATGCAACACACCCAGGGAAGAGCAGACTGACCCCACTCTATCATTGTAACACACCCAGGGAAGAGCAGACTGACCTCACTCTGTCAATGTAACACACCCAGGGGAGAGCAGACTGACCCCATTCTGTCAATGTAACACACACAGGGAAGAGCAGACTGACCCCACTCTGACAATGTAACTCACCCATGGAAGAGAAGATTGCCCCCCCTTTGTCAATGTAACACACCCAGGGGAGACCAGACTGACCCCTCTATCTCAATGTAACTCACCTAGGGAAGAGCAGACTGTCCCCACTCTGTCAAAGTAACACACTCAGGAAAGAGAAGACTGACCTCACTCTGTCAATGTAACACACCCAGGGAACAGCAGACTGTCCCCACTCTGTCAAAGTAACACACTCGGGGAAGTGCAGACTGACCCTCCTCTGTCAATGTAACACACCCAGGGAAGAGCAGACTGACCCCACTCTGTCAATGTAACACACCCAGGGAAGAGCAGACTGACCCCACTCTGTCAATGTAACACACCCAGGGAAGAGCAGACTGACCCCACCCTGTCAATGTAACACACCCTGGAAAGAGCAGACACACCCCACTCTGTCAATGTAACATACTCAGGGAATAGCAGTCTGACCCCACTCTGTCAATGTATCACACCCAGGGGAGAGCAGACTGAACCAACCCTGTCAATGTAACTCACCCAGGGAAGAGCAGACTGACCTCACTCTGTCAATGTCTCACACCCTGGGAAGAGCAGACTGACCCCCACTCTGTCAATGTAACACACACAGGGAAGTGCACACTGACCCCACTCTGTCATTGTAACACAGCAAGGGAAGAGCAGACTGACCCCACTGTGTCAATATAACATACACAGGGAAGAGCAGACTGACCACACTCTGCCATTGCAACACACCCAGGGAAGAGCAGACTGAGTTCTCTCTGTCAATGTAACACACCCAGGGAAGAGCAGACTGAACCCACTCAATCAATGTAACACACCCAGGGAAGAACAGACTGACCCCACTCTGTCAATGTAATACACCCATAAAAGAGCAGACTGTCCCCACTCTGTCAATGTGACACACCCTGTGAAGAGCACACTGACCCAAATCTGTCAATGTAACACACCCAGGGAAGAGCAGACTGACCAAACTCTGTCAATGTAACAAACCCAGGGAAGAGCAGACTGACCTCACTCTGTCAATGTAACACACCCAGAGAAGAGCAGAATGACCTCTTCTGCAAAGTTACTCACACAGTGAACTGCAGACTTAACCCACTCTGTCAATGTAACCCACCCAGTGAAGAGCACATTGACCCCACTCTGTCATTGTAACACACCCAGGGAAGAGCAGACAGATACCACTCTGTCAATGTAACACACCAAGGGAAGAACACACTGACCCCACTCTGTCAATTTAACACACCCAGGGAAGAGCAGACTGACCCCACTCTGTCAATGGAACACACCCAGGGGAGAGCAGACTGACACCACCCTGTCACTGTAACACTCCCAGGGAAGAACAGACTGACGCCACTCTGTCAATGTAACACACCCAGGGAAGAGCAGACTGACCCAACACAGTCAATTTAACACACCCAAGGAAGAACACACTGACCCCACTCTGTCAATGTAACACACTCAGGGAATAGCAGACTGACCCCAATCAGTCAATGTAACACACCCAGGGAAGAGAAGACTGACCCCACTCTGTCAATGTAACAAACCCAGGGAAGAGCAGACGGACCTCACTCTGTCAATGTAACACACCCAGGGAAGAGCAGACTGACCCCACTCTGTCAATGCAACACACGCAGGGAAGAGCAGACTAAATTCATTCTGTCAATGTAACCCACCCATAAAAGAGCAGACTGACCCCACTCTGTCAATGTGACACACCCTGGGAAGAGCAGACTGACCCCACTCTGTCATTGTAACACACCCAGGGAAGAGCAGACTGAACTCACTCTGTCAATGTAACACAACCAGGGAAGATCAGACTGACCCCACTCTGTCAATGCAACACCCGCAGGGAAGAGCAGACTGAATTCATTCTGTCAATGTAACCCACCCATAAAAGAGCAGACTGACCCCACTCTGTCAATGTGACTCGCCCTGGGAAGAGCAGACTGACCACACTCTGTCAATGTAACACACCCTGGGAAGAGCAGACTGACCCCCACTCTGTCAATGTAACACACACAGGGAAGTGTACACTGACCCCACTCTGTCATTGTAACACAGCAAGGGAAGAGCAGACTGACCCCACTCTGTCAATGTAACAAACCCTGGGAGTTAAGACTGTCCCCACGCTGTCAATGTAACACACCCAGGGAAGAGCAGACTGAACCCACTCTGTCAATGTAACACACCCAGGGAAGAACAGACTGACCCCACTCTGTCAATGTAAAACACCCAGGGAAGAGCAGACTGACCCCACTCAGTCAATGTAACCCACCCATAAAAGAGCAGACTGACCCCACTCTGTCAATGTGACACGCCCTGGGAAGAGCAGACTGACCACACTCTGTCAATGTAACACACCCTGGGAAGAGCAGACTGACCCCCACTCTGTCAATGTAACACACACAGGGAAGTGCACACTGACCCCACTCTGTCATTGTAACACAGCAAGGGAAGAGCAGACTGATCCCACTCTGTCAATGTAACAAACCCCGGTAGAAAAGACTGTCCACACTCTGTCAATGTAACACACCCTGGGAAGAGCAGACTGTCCCCATCTGTCAATGTAACACACCCAGGGAAGAGCAGACTGACCCCACTCTGTCAATGTAACACACCCAGGGAAGAGCAGACTGTCCCCACTCTGTCAATGTAATACACCCAGGGTAGAGCAGACTGACCTCACTCTGTCAATGTAACACACCCAGGGAAGAGCAGACTGTCCCCACTCTGTCAATGAAACACACCCAGGGAAGAGCAGCCTGACCCCACTCTGTCAATGTAAAACACCGAGGGAAGAGCAGACTGACCCCACTCTGTCAATGTCACGCACCCTGGGAAGAGAAGACTGACCCCACTCTGTCAATGTAACACACCCTGGGAAGAGCAGACTGACCCCAATCTGTCAATGTAACACACCCTGGGAAGAGCAGACTGACCCCACTCTGTCACTGTAACACACCCAGGGAAGAGCAGACTGACCCCACTCTGTCAATGTAACAAACCCAGGGAAGAGCAGACTGACCCAACTCTGTCAATGTAATACACCCAGGGTAGAGCAGACTGACCTCACTCTGTCAATGTAACACACCCAGGGAAGAGCAGACTGTCCCCACTCTGTCAATGTAACACACCCAGGGAAGAGCAGACTGACCCCACTCTGTCAATGTAAAACACCGAGGGAAGAGCAGACTGACCCCACTCTGTCAATGTCACGCACCCTGGGAAGAGAAGACTGACCCCACTCTGTCAATGTAACACACCCTGGGAAGAGCAGACTGACCCCAATCTGTCAATGTAACACACCCTGGGAAGAGCAGACTGACCCCACTCTGTCACTGTAACACACCCAGGGAAGAGCATACTGACCCCACTCTGTCAATGTAACAAACCCAGGGAAGAGCAGACTGACCCAACTCTGTCAATTTAACAGACGCTGGGAAGAGCAGACTGACCGCACTCAGTCAATGTAAACCACCCAGGGAAGAGCAGACTGACCCCAATCTGTCAATCTAATGCACCTTGGGAAGAGCAGACTGACCCCACTCTGTCACTGTAACACACCCAGGGACGAGCAGACTGACCCCACTCTGTCAATGTAACACGCCCAGGGAAGGGTAGACTGACCCCACTCTGTCAATGAAACACACCCAGGGAAGAACAGACTGACCCCACTCTGTCAATGTAACACACCCTGGGAAGAGCAGACTGACCCCACTCTGTCAATGTAACACACCCAGGGAAGAGCAGACTGACCCCACCCTGTCAATGTAACACATCCTGGGAAGAGCAGACACACCCCACTCTGTCAATGTAACACACCCTGGGAAGAGCAGACACACCCCACTCTGTCAATGTATCACACCCAGGGGAGAACAGACTGAACCAACCCTGTCAATGTAACACACCCAGGGAAGAGCAGACTAACCCCACTCTGTCAATGTAACACACCCAGGGAAAGGCAGACGGACCCTGTTCTGTCAATGTAACGCACCCAGGGAAGAGCAGACTGACCCCACTCTGTCAGGATAACACACCCAGGGAAGAGCAGACTGACCCCACTCTGTCAATGTAACACACCCAGAGAAGAGCAGACTGACCCCACTCTGTCAATGTAAGACACACAGGGAAGAGTAGACTGACCCCACTCTGTCAATGTAACACACCCAGGGAAGAGCAGACTCACCCCACCGTGTCAATGTAAAACACCCAGGGAAGAGCAGACTGACCCCTATCTGTCAACGTTACACACCCACGGAAGATCAGACTGACCCAACTCTGTCAATGTAACACATTCTGGGAAGAGCAGACTGACCCCACTCTGTCAATGTAACTCACGCACGGAAGAGAAGATTGCCCCCCCTTTGTCAATGTAACACACCCAGGGGAGACCAGACTGATCCCTCTATCTCAATGTATCTCACGTAGGGAAGAGCAGACTGACCCCACTCTGTCAATGTAACAAACCCCGGTAGAAAAGACTGTCCACACTCTGTCAATGTAACACACCCAGGGAAGAGCAGACTGACCCCACTCTGTCAATGTAATACACCCAGGGTAGAGCAGACTGACCTCACTCTGTCAATGTAACACACCCAGGGAAGAGCAGACTGTCCCCATTCTGTCAATGTAACACACCCAGGGAAGAGCAGACTGACCCCACTCTGTCAATGTAAAACACCGAGGGAAGAGCAGACTGACCCCACTCTGTCAATGTCACGCACCCTGGGAAGAGAAGACTGACCCCACTCTGTCAATGTAACACACCCAGGGAAGAGCAGACTGACCCCACTCTGTCAATGTCACGCACCCAGGGAAGAGCACACTGACCGCACTCTGTCAATGTAACACACCCTGGGAAGAGCAGACTGACCCCAATCTGTCAATGTAACACACCCTGGGAAGAGCAGACTGACCCCACTCTGTCACTGTAACACACCCAGGGAAGAGCATACTGACCCCACTCTGTCAATGTAACAAACCCAGGGAAGAGCAGACTGACCCAACTCTGTCAATTTAACAGACGCTGGGAAGAGCAGACTGACCGCACTCAGTCAATGTAAACCACCCAGGGAAGAGCAGACTGACCCCAATCTGTCAATCTAATGCACCTTGGGAAGAGCAGACTGACCCCACTCTGTCACTGTAACACACCCAGGGACGAGCAGACTGACACCACTCTGTCAATATAACACGCCCAGGGAAGGGTAGACTGACCCCACTCTGTCAATGAAACACACCCAGGGAAGAACAGACTGACCCCACTCTGTCAATGTAACACACCCTGGGAAGAGAAGACTGACCCCACTCTGTCAATGTAACACACGCAGGGAAGATTAGACTGACCCCACTCTGTCAATGTAACACACCCAGCGAAAAGCAGACGGACCCCACTCTGTCAACGTAACACACCCTGGGAAGAGCAGACTGATCCCAATCTGTCAATGTAACACACCCAGGGAAGAGCAGACTGACACCACTCTGTCAATGTAAGACACCCAGTGAAGAATAGACTGACCTCACTCTGTCAATGTAACACACCCAGGGAAGAGCCGACTGAGCCCCCTCTGTCAATGTAACACACCCAGGGAACAGAAGATTGAACTGGCTAGGTCAATGTAACATACCCAGGGAAGAGCAGACTAAACCCAATCTGTCAATGTAAAACACCCAGGGAAGAGCAGACTGACCCCACTCTGTCAATGTAACACAGCCAGGGAAGAGCAGATTGACCCCACTCTGTCAATATCACGCACCCAGGGAAGAGCAGACTGACCGCACTCTGTCAATGTCACGCACCCAGGGAAGAGCAGACTGACCCCACTGTGTCAATATAACATACACAGGGAAGAGCAGACTGACTACACTCTGCCATTGCAACACACCCAGGGAAGAGCAGACTGAGTTCTCTCTGTCAATGTAACACACCCAGGGAAGAGGAGACTGACCCCACTCTGTCAGGATAACAAACCCAGGGAAGAGCAGACTGACCCCACTCTGTCAATGTAACGCACCCAGGGAAGAGCAGACTGACCCCACTCTGTCAATGTAAGACACACAGGGAAGAGTAGACTGACCCCACTCTGTCAATGTAACACACCCAGGGAAGAGCAGACTCACCCTACTCTGTCAATGTAAAACACCCAGGGAAGAGCAGACTGACCCCTTTCTGTCAACGCTACACACCCAGGGAAGATCAGACTGACCCAACTCTGTCAATGTAACACATTCTGGGAAGAGCAGACTGACCCCACTCTGTCAATGCAACACACCCAGGGAAGAGCAGACTGACCCCACTCTATCATTGTAACACACCCAGGGAAGAGCAGACTGACCTCACTCTGTCAATGTAACACACCCAGGGAAGAGCAGACTGACCCCAATCTGTCAATGTAACACACACAGGGAAGAGCAGACTGACCCCACTCTGTCAATGTAACTCACCCAGGGAAGAGAAGACTGCCCCCACTTTGTCAATGTAACACACCCAGGGGAGACCAGAGTGACCCCTCTATCTCAATGTAACTCACCTAGGGAAGAGCAGACTGACCTCACTCTGTCAATGTAACACACCCAGGGAACAGCAGACTGTCCCCACTCTGTCAAAGTAACACACTCGGGGAAGTGCAGACTGACCCCACTCTGTCAATGTAACACACCCAGGGAAGAGCAGACTGACCCCACCCTGTCAATGTAACACACCCAGGGAAGAGCAGACTGACCCCACACTGTCAATGTAACACACCCAGGGAAGAGCAGACTGACCCCACCCTGTCAATGTAACACATCCTGGGAAGAGCAGACACACCCCACTCTGTCAATGTAACACACCCTGGGAAGAGCAGGCACACCCCACTCTGTCAATGTATCACACCCAGGAGAGAACAGACTGAACCAACCCTGTCAATGTAAAACACTCAGGAAAGAGCAGACTGACCTCACTCTGTCAATGTCACACACCCTGGGAAGAGCAGACTGACGCCCACTCTGTCAATGTAACACACCCAGGGAAGAGCAGACTAACCCCACTCTGTCAATGTAACACACCCAGGGAAAGACAGACGGACCCTGTTCTGTCAATGTAACGCACCCAGGGAAGAGCAGACTGACCCCACTCTGTCAGGATAACACACCCAGGGAAGAGCAGACTGACCCCACTCTGTCAATGTAACACACCCAGAGAAGAGCAGACTGACCCCATTCTGTCAATGTAAGACACACAGGGAAGAGTAGACTGACCCCACTCTGTCAATGTAACACACCCAGGGAAGAGCAGACTCACCCCACTCTGTCAATGTAAAACACCCAGGGAAGAGCAGACTGACCCCTATCTGTCAACGTTACACACCCACGGAAGATCAGACTGACCCAACTCTGTCAATGTAACACATTCTGGGAAGAGCAGACTGACCCCACTCTGTCAATGTAACTCACGCACGGAAGAGAAGATTGCCCCCCATTTGTCAATGTAACACACCCAGGGGAGACCAGACTGACCCCTCTATCTCAATGTATCTCACCTAGGGAAGAGCAGACTGACCCCACTCTGTCAAAGTAACACACTCAGGGAAGAGCAGACTGTCCCCACTCTGTCAAAGTAACACACTCAGGGAAGAGCAGACTGACCTCACTCTGTCAATGTAACACATGCAGGGAACAGCAGACTGTCCCCACTCTGTCAAAGTAACACACTCGGGGAAGTGCAGACTGACCCCACTCTGTCAATGTAACACACCCAGGGAAGAGCAGACTGACCCCTCCCTGTCAATGTAACACACCCATGGAAGAGCAGACTGACCCCACTCTGTCAATGTAACACGCCCAGGGAAGAGCAGACTGAACCCACCCTGTCAATGTAACACACCCAGGGAAGAGCAGACTGACTCCACCCTGTCAATGTAACACACCCTGGGAAGAGCAGACACACCCCACTCTGTCAATGTAACATACTCAGGGAGTAGCAGTCTGACCCCACTCTGTCAATGTATCACACCCAGGGGAGAGCAGAGTGAACCAACCCTGTCAATGTAACGCACCCAGGGAAGAGCAGACTGACCTCACTCTGTCAATGTCACACACCCTGGGAAGAGCAGACTGACCCCCACTCTGTCAATGTAACACACACAGGGAAGTGCACACTGACCCCACTCTGTCATTGTAACACAGCAAGGGAAGAGCAGACCGACCCCACTCTTGCAATGTAACACACCCAGGGGAGAACAGACTGACCCAACTCTGTCAATGTAACACACCCAGGGAAGAGCAGACTGAACCCACTCTGTCAATGTAACACAGCCAGGGAAGAGCAGACTGACCCCACTGTGTCAATGTAACAAACTTGGGGAAGAGCAGACTGACCCCAATCTGTCAATGTAACACACCCAGGGAAGAGAAGACTGACCCCACTCTGTCAATGTAACACAACCAGGGAAGATCAGACTGACCCCACTCTGTCAATGGAACACACCCAGGGATGAGCAGACTGACACCACTCTGTCAATGTAACCCACCCATAAAAGAGCAGACTGTCCCCACTCTGTCAATGTGACACGCCCTGGGAAGAGCACACTGACCCAACTCTGTCAATGTAACACACCCTGGGAAGAGCAGACTGACCAAACTCTGTCAATGTAACAAACCCAGGGAAGAGCAGACTGACCTCACTCTGTCAATGTAACACACCCAGAGAAGAGCAGAATGACCTCTTCCGCAAAGTTACTCACACAGTGAACTGCAGACTTACCCCACTCTGTCAATGTAACCCACCCAGTGAAGTGCACATTGACCCCACTCTGTCATTGTAACACACCCAGGGAAGACCAGACTGACCCCACTCTGTCAATGTAACACACAATGGGAGAACAGACTGACCCCACTCTGTCAATGTAACACACCCAGGGAAGAACAGACAGATACCACTCTGTCAATGTAACACACCAAGGGAAGAACAGACTGACCCCACTCTGTCAATTTAACACACCCAGGGAAGAGCAGACTGACCCCACTCTGTCAATGGAACACACCCAGGGGAGAGCAGACTGACACCACCCTGTCACTGTAACACTCCCAGGGAAGAACAGATTGACGCCACTCTGTCAATGTAACACACCCAGGGAAGAGCAGACTGACCCAACACAGTCAATTCAACACACCCAAGGAAGAACAGACTGACCCCACTCTGTCAATGAAACACACTCAGGGAAGAGCAGACTGACCCCAATCAGTCAATGTAACACACCCAGGGAAGAGAAGACTGACCCCACTCTGTCAATGTAACAAACCCAGTGAAGAGCAGACTGACCTCACTCTGTCAATGTAACACACCCAGGGAAGAGCAGACTGAACTCACTCTGTCAATGTCACACAACCAGGGAAGATCAGACTGACCCCACTCTGTCAATGCAACACACGCAGGGAAGAGCAGACTGAATTCATTATGTCAATGTAACCCACCCATAAAAGAGCAGACTGACCCCACTCTGTCAATGTGACACGCCCTGGGAAGAGCAGACTGACCACACTCTGTCAATGTAACACACCCTGGGAAGAGCAGACTGACCCCCACCCTGTCAATGTAACACACACAGGGAAGTGCACACTGACCCCACTCTGTCATTGTAACACAGCAAGGGAAGAGCAGACTGTCCCCACTCTGTCAAAGTAACACACTCGGGGAAGTGCAGACTGACCCCACTCTGTCAATGTAACACACCCAGGGAAGAGCAGACTGACCCCACCCTGTCAATGTAACACAACCAGGGAAGAGCAGACTGACCCCACTCTGTCAATGTAACACACCCAGGGAAGAGCAGACTGACCCCACCCTGTCAATGTAACACATCCTGGGAAGAGCTGACACACCCCACTCTGTCAATGTAACACACCCTGGGAAGAGCAGACACACCCCACTCTGTCAATGTATCACACCCAGGAGAGAACAGACTGAACCAACCCTGTCAATGTAACACACTCAGGGAAGAGCAGACTGACCTCACTCTGTCAATGTCACACACCCTGGGAAAAGCAGACTGACCCCCACTCTGTCAATGTAACACACCCAGGGAAGAGCAGACTAACCCCACTCTGTCAATGTAACACACCCAGGGAAAGGCAGATGGACACTGTTCTGTCAATGTAACGCACCCAGGGAAGAGCAGACTGACCCCACTCTGTCAGATAACACACCCAGGGAAGAGCAGACTGACCCCACTCTGTCAATGTAACACACCCAGAGAAGAGCAGACTGACCCCACTCTGTCAATGTAAGACACACAGGGAAGAGTAGACTGACCCCACTCTGTCACATAACACACCCAGGGAAGAGCAGACTCACCCCACTCTGTCAATGTAAAACACCCAGGGAAGAGCAGACTGACCCCTATCTGTCAACGTTACACACCCACGGAAGGTCAGACTGACTCAACTCTGTCAATGTAACACATTCTGGGAAGAGCAGACTGACCCCACTCTGTCAATGTAACTCACGCACGTAAGAGAAGGTTGCCCCCCCTTTGTCAATGTAACACACCCAGGGGAGACCAGACTGACCCCTCTATCTCAATGTATCTCACCTTGGGAAGAGCAGACTGACCCCACTCTGTCAAAGTAACACACTCAGGGAAGAGCAGACTGTCCCCACTCTGTCAAAGTAACACACTCAGGGAAGAGCAGACTGACCTCACTCTGTCAATGTAACACATGCAGGGAACAGCAGACTGTCCCCACTCTGTCAAAGTAACACACTCGGGGAAGTGCAGACTGACCCCACTCTGTCAATGTTACACACCCAGGGAAGAGCAGACTGACCCCTCCCTGTCAATGTAACACACCCAGGGAAGAGCAGACTGACCCCACTCTGTCAATGTAACACGCCCAGGGAAGAGCAGACTGAACCCACCCTGTCAAAGTAACACACCCAGGGAAGAGCAGACTGACTCCACCCTGTCAATGTAACACACCCTGGGAAGAGCAGACACACCCCACTCTGTCAATGTAACATACTCAGGGAATAGCAGTCTGACCCCACTCTGTCAATGTATCACACCCAGGGGAGAGCAGACTGAACCAACCCTGTCAATGTAACGCACCCAGGGAAGAGCAGACTGACCTCACTCTGTCAATGTCACACACCCTGGGAAGAGCAGACTGACCACCACTCTGTCAATGTAACACACACAGGGAAGTGCACACTGACCCCACTCTGTCATTGTAACACAGCAAGGGAAGAGCAGACCGACCCCACTCTTGCAATGTAACAAACCCTGGGAGAACAGACTGACCCCACTCTGTCAATGTAACACACCCAGGGAACAGCAGACTGAACCCACTCAATCAATATAACACACCCAGGGAAGAACAGACTGACCCCACTCTGTCAATGTAATACACCAAGAGAAGAACAGACTGACCCCACTCAGTCAATGTAACACACCCAGGGAAGAGCAGACTGACCCCACTCTGTCAATGTAACACACCCAGGGAAGAACAGACTGACTCCACTCTGTCAATGTAACCCCCCCCAGGGAAGAGCAGACTGACCCCACTCTGTCAATGTAACACACCCAGGGAATAGCAGACTTACCCAACTCTGTCAATGTAACCCACCCATAAAAGAGCAGACTGGCACCACTCTGTCAATGTGACACGCCCTGGGAAGAGCAGACTGACCACACTCTGTCAATGTTACCCACCCAGGGAAGAGCAGATTGACCCCACTCTGTCAATGTGACACGCCCTGGGAAGAGCAGACTGACCTCACTCTGTCAATGTCAGACACCCAGGGAAGAACAGACTGACCACACTCTGTCGATGTAACAAACCCTGGGAGAACAGACTGACCCCACTCTGTCAATGGAACACAGCCAGGGAAGAGCAGACTGACCCCACTCTGTCAATGTTACCCACCCAGGGAAGAGCAGATTGATCCCACTCTGTCAATGTAACACACCCAGGGAAGAGCAGACTGACCCCACTCTGTCAATGTAACGCACCCAGGGAAGAGCAGACTGACCCCACTCTGTCAATGTACCACACCCAGGGAAGAGCAGACTGACCCCACTCTGTCAATGTAACACAGCCAGGGAAGAGCAGACTGACCCCACTCTGTCAATGTAACACACCCAGGGAAGAACAGACTGACCCCAGTTTGTCAATGTAACAAACTTGGGGAAGAGCAGACTGACCCCAATCTGTCAATGTAACACACCCAGGGAAGAGAAGTCTGACCCCACTCTGTCAATGTAACACAACCAGGGAAGATCAGACTGATCCCACTCTGTCAATGGAACACACCCAGGGATGAGCAGACTGACCCCACTCTGTCAATGTAACCCACCCATAAAAGAGCAGACTGTCCCCACTCAGTCAATGTGACACGCCCTGGGAAGAGCACACTGACCCAACTCTGTCAATGTAACACACCCTGGGAAGAGCAGACTGACCAAACTCTGTCAATGTAACAAACCCAGGGAAGAGCACACTGACCTCACTCTGTCAATGTAACACAGCCAGAGAAGAGCAGAATGACCTCTTCCGCAAAGTTACTCACACAGTGAACTGCAGACTTACCCCACTCTGTCAATGTAACCCACCCAGTGAAGTGCACATTGACCCCACTCTGTCATTGTAACACACCCAGGGAAGACCAGACTGACCCCACTCTGTCAATGTAACACACAATGGGAGAACAGACTGACCCCACTCTGTCAATGTAACACAGCCAGGGAAGAGCAGACAGATACCACTCTGTCAATGTAACACACCAAGGGAAGAACAGACTGACCCCACTCTGTCAATTTAACACACCCAGCGAAGAGCAGACTGATCCCACTCTGTCAATGGAACACACCCAGGGGAGAGCAGACTGACACCACCCTGTCACTGTAACACTCCCAGGGAAGAACAGACTGACGCCACTCTGTCAATGTAACACACCCAGGGAAGAGCAGACTGACCCAACACAGTCAATTCAACACACCCAAGGAAGAACAGACTGACCCCACTCTGTCAATGTAACACACTCAGGGAAGAGCAGACTGACCCCAATCAGTCAATGTAACACACCCAGGGAAGAGAAGACTGACCCCACTCTGTCAATGTAACAAACCCAGGGAAGAGGAGACGGACCTCACTCTGTCAATGTAACACACCCAGGGAAGAGCAGACTGACCCCACTCTGTAAATGTAACACACCCAGGGAAGAGCAGACTGACCCAACACAGTCAATTCAACACACCCAAGGAAGAACAGACTGACCCCACTCTGTCAATGTAACACACTCAGGGAAGAGCAGACTGACCCCAATCAGTCAATGTAACACACCCAGGGAAGAGAAGACTGACCCCACTCTGTCAATGTAACAAACCCAGGGAAGAGGAGACGGACCTCACTCTGTCAATGTAACACACCCAGGGAAGATCAGACTGACCCCACTCTGTCAATGCAACACACGCAGGGAAGAGCAGACTGAATTCATTCTGTCAATGTAACCCACCCATAAAAGAGCAGACTGACCCCACTCTGTCAATGTGACACGCCCTGGGAGGAGCAGACTGACCACACTCTGTCAATGTAACACACCCTGGGAAGAGCAGACTGATCCCCACTCTGTCAATGTAACACACCCAGGGAAGAGCAGACTGACCCCACTCTGTCAATGTAACACAGCCAGGGAAGAGCAGACTGACCCCACTCTGTCATTGTAACACACCCAGGGAAGAACAGACTGACCCCAGTGTGTCAATGTAACAAACTTGGGGAAGAGCAGACTGACCCCAATCTGTCAATGTAACACACCCAGGGAAGAGAAGACTGACCCCACTCTGTCAATGTAACACAACCAGGGAAGATCAGACTGATCCCACTCTGTCAATGGAACACACCCAGGGATGAACAGACTGACCCCACTCTGTCAATGTAACCCACCCATAAAAGAGCAGACTGTCCCCACTCAGTCAATGTGACACGCCCTGGGAAGAGCACACTGACCCAACTCTGTCAATGTAACACACCCTGGGAAGAGCAGACTGACCAAACTCTGTCAATGTAACAAACCCAGGGAAGAGCAGACTGACCTCACTCTGTCAATGTAACACACCCAGAGAAGAGAAGAATGACCTCTTCAGCAAAGTTACTCACACAGTGAACTGCAGACTTACCCCACTCTGTCAATGTAACCCACCCAGTGAAGTGCACATTGACCCCACTCTGTCATTGTAACACACCCAGGGAAGAGCAGACTGACCCCACTCTGTCAATGTAACACACAATGGGAGAACAGACTGACCCCACTCTGTCAATGTAACACACCCAGGGAAGAGCAGACAGATACCACTCTGTCAATGAAACACACCAAGGGAAGAACAGACTGACCCCACTCTGTCAATTTAACACACCCAGGGAAGAGCAGACTGATCCCACTCTGTCAATGGAACACACCCAGGGGAGAGCAGACTGACACCACCCTGTCACTGTAACACTCCCAGGGAAGAACAGACTGACGCCACTCTGTCAATGTAACACACCCAGGGAAGAGCAGACTGACCCAACACAGTCAATTCAACACACCCAATGTGAACAGACTGACCCCACTCTGTCAATGTAACACACTCAGGGAAGAGCAGACTGACCCCAATCAGTCAATGTAACACACCCAGGGAAGAGAAGACTGACCCCACTCTGTCAATGTAACAAACCCAGGGAAGAGCAGACGGACCTCACTCTGTCAATGTAACACACCCAGGGAAGAGCAGACTGACCCCACTCTGTCAATGTAACACACCCAGGGAAGAGCAGACTGAACTCACTCTGTCAATGTCACACAACCAGGGAAGATCAGACTGACCACACTCTGTCAATGCAACACACGCAGGGAAGAGCAGACTGAATTCATTCTGTCAATGTAACCCACCCATAAAAGAGCAGACTGACCCCACTCTGTCAATGTGACACGCCCTGGGAAGAGCAGACTGACCACACTCTGTCAATGTAACACACCCTGGGAAGAGCAGACTGACCCCCACTCTGTCAATGTAACACACACAGGGAAGTGCACACTGACCCCACTCTGTCATTGTAACACAGCAAGGGAAGAGCAGACTGACCCCACTCTGTCAATGTAACAAACCCTGGGAGAAAAGACTATCCCCACACTGTCAATGTAACACACCCAGGGAAGAACAGACTGACCCCACTCTGTCAATATAACACACCCAGGGAAGAGCAGATTGACCCCACTCAGTCAATGTAACCCTCCCATAAAAGAGCAGACTGACCCCACTCTGTCAATGTGACACGCCCTGGGAAGAGCAGACTGACCACACTCTGTCAATGCAACACACCCTGGGAAGAGCAGACTGACCCCCACTCTGTTAATGTAACACACCCAGGGAAGTGCGCACAGACCACACTCTGTCATTGTAACACACTAAGGGAAGAGCAGACTGACCCCACTGTGTCAATGTAACACGCTTGGGGAAGAGCAGACTGACCCCAATCAGTCAATGTAACACACCCAGGGAAGAGAAGACTGACCCCACTCTGTCAATGTAACCCTCCCAGGGAAGAGCAGACTGACCCCACTCTGTCAATGTAACACACCCAGGGAAGAGCAGACTGACCCTACTCTGTCAATGTAACCCACCCATAAAAGAGCAGACTGACCCCACTCTGTCAATGAAACACAGCCAGGGAAGAGCAGACTGAACCCAATCTGTCAATGTAACACACCCAGAAAAAACAGACTGACCCCACTGTGTCAATGTAACACACCCAGGGAAGAGCAGACTGACCCCACTCTGTCAGTATATCACACCCAGGGAAGAGCAGACTGACCCCACTCTGTCAATGTCACACACCCAGGGAAGATCAGACTGACCCCACTCTGTCAATGTAACACACCCAGGGAAGAGTAGACTGACCCCACTCTGTCAATATAATACACCCAGTGTAGAGCAGACTGACCTCACTCTGTCAATGTAACACACCCAGGGAAGAGCAGACTGTACCCACTCTGTCAATGTAACACACCCAGGGAAGAGCAGACTGACCCCACTCTGTCACTGTAACACACCCAGGGAAGAGCAGACTGACGCCACTCTGTCAATGTAACAAACCCAGGGAAGAGCACACTGACCCCACTCTGTCAATGTAACAGATGCAGGGAAGAGCAGACTGACCGCACTCAGTCAACGTAACCCACCCAGGGAAGAGCAGACTGACCCCAGTCTGTCAATCTAACGCACCCTGGGAAGAGCAGACCGACCCCACTCTGTCACTGTAACACACCCAGGGACGAGCAGACTGACCCCACTCTGTCAATGTAACACGCCCAGGGAAGGTTAGACTGACCCCACTCTGTCAATGAAACACACCCAAGGAAGAGCAGACTGACCCCACTCTGTCAATGTAACACACCCTGGGAGGAGCAGACTGACCCCACTCTGTCAATGTAACACACCCTGGGAAGAGCAGACTGACCGCACTCTGTCAATGTAACACACACAGGGAAGAGCAGACGGACCTCACTCTGTCAATGTAACACACCCTGGGAAGAGCAGACTGACCACACTCTGTCAATGTAACACACACTGGGAAGAGCAGACTGACCCCACTCTGTCAATGTAACACACCCAGGGAAGAGCAGACTGACCCCACTCTGTCATTGTAACACACCCAGGGAAGAGCAGACGGACCTCAATCTTTCAATGTAACACACCCAGGGAAGAGCAGACTAACCTCACTCTGTCAATGTAACACACCCAGGGAAGTCAGACGGACCCTGTTCTGTCAATGTAACACACCCAGGGAAGAGCAGATTGACCCCACTCAGTCAATGTAACAAACCCTGGGAGAAAAGACTATCCCCACACTGTCAATGTAACACACCCAGGGAAGAACAGACTGACCCCACTCTGTCAATATAACACACCCAGGGAAGAGCAGATTGACCCCACTCAGTCAATGTAACCCTCCCATAAAAGAGCAGACTGACCCCACTCTGTCAATGTGACACGCCCTGGGAAGAGCAGACTGACCACACTCTGTCAATGCAACACACCCTGGGAAGAGCAGACTGACCCCCACTCTGTTAATGTAACACACCCAGGGAAGTGCGCACAGACCACACTCTGTCATTGTAACACACTAAGGGAAGAGCAGACTGACCCCACTGTGTCAATGTAACACACTTGGGGAAGAGCAGACTGACCCCAATCAGTCAATGTAACACACCCAGGGAAGAGAAGACTGACCCCACTCTGTCAATGTAACCCTCCCAGGGAAGAGCAGACTGACCCCACTCTGTCAATGTAACACACCCAGGGAAGAGCAGACTGACCCTACTCTGTCAATGTAACCCACCCATAAAAGAGCAGACTGACCCCACTCTGTCAATGAAACACAGCCAGGGAAGAGCAGACTGACCCCAATCTGTCAATGTAACACACCCAGAAAAAACAGACTGACCCCACTGTGTCAATGTAACACACCCAGGGAAGAGCAGACTGACCCCACTCTGTCAGTATATCACACCCAGGGAAGAGCAGACTGACCCCACTCTGTCAATGTCACACACCCAGGGAAGATCAGACTGACCCCACTCTGTCAATGTAACACACCCAGGGAAGAGTAGACTGACCCCACTCTGTCAATATAATACACCCTGTGTAGAGCAGACTGACCTCACTCTGTCAATGTAACACACCCAGGGAAGAGCAGACTGTACCCACTCTGTCAATGTAACACACCCAGGGAAGAGCAGACTGACCCCACTCTGTCAATGTAAAACACCGAGGGAAGAGCAGACTGACCCCACTCTGTCAATGTCACGCACCCAGGGAAGAGCACACTGACTGCTCTCTGTCAATGTAACACACCCAGGGAAGAGCAGACTGACCCCACTCTGTCAATGTAACACACCCTGGGAAGAGCAGACTGACCCCACTCTGTCACTGTAACACACCCAGGGAAGAGCAGACTGACGCCACTCTGTCAATGTAACAAACCCAGGGAAGAGCACACTGACCCCACTCTGTCAATGTAACAGATGCAGGGAAGAGCAGACTGACCGCACTCAGTCAACGTAACCCACCCAGGGAAGAGCAGACTGACCCCAGTCTGTCAATCTAACGCACCCTGGGAAGAGCAGACCGACCCCACTCTGTCACTGTAACACACCCAGGGACGAGCAGACTGACCCCACTCTGTCAATGTAACACGCCCAGGGAAGGTTAGACTGACCCCACTCTGTCAATGAAACACACCCAAGGAAGAGCAGACTGACCCCACTCTGTCAATGTAACACACCCTGGGAGGAGCAGACTGACCCCACTCTGTCAATGTAACACACCCTGGGAAGAGCAGACTTACCGCACTCTGTCAATGTAACACACACAGGGAAGAGCAGACGGACCTCACTCTGTCAATGTAACACACCCTGGGAAGAGCAGACTGACCACACTCTGTCAATGTAACACACACTGGGAAGAGCAGACTGACCCCACTCTGTCAATGTAACACACCCAGGGAAGAGCAGACTGACCCCACTCTGTCATTGTAACACACCCAGGGAAGAGCAGACGGACCTCAATCTTTCAATGTAACACACCCAGGGAAGAGCAGACTAACCTCACTCTGTCAATGTAACACACCCAGGGAAGTCAGACGGACCCTGTTCTGTCAATGTAACACACCCAGGGAAGAGCATACTGACCCCACTCTGTCAATGTAACGCACCCAGGGAAGAGCAGACTGACTCCACTCTGTCAATATCACAGACCCAGGGAAGAGCAGACTGACCCCACTCTGTCAATGTAACACACCCAGGGAAGAGCAGACTGACCCCACTCTGTCAATGTAACACACTCAGGGAAGAACACACTGACCCCACTCTGTCAATGTAACGCACCCAGGGAAGAGAAGATTGACCCCCCTCTGTCAATATAACGCACCCAGGGTAGAGCGTAATGACCCCACTCTGTCAATTTAAATCACACAGGGAAGAGCAGACTGACCCAACTCTGTCAGTATATCACACCCAGGGAACAGCAGACTGACCCCACTCTGTCAATGTAACACACCGAGGGAAGAGCAGACTGACCCCACTCTGTCAATGTAAGACACCCAGGGTAGAGCAGACTGACCTCACTCTGTCAATGTAACACACCCAGGGAAGAGCAGACTGTCCCCACTCTGTCAATGTAACACACCCAGGGAAGAGCAGACTGACCCCAATCTGTCAATGTAAAACACCCAGGGAAGAGCAGACTGACCCCACTCTGTAAAAGTCATGCACCCAGGGAAGAGCAGACTGACCCCACTCTGTCAATGTAACACATCCTGGGAAGTGCAAACTGACCCCACTCTGTCAATGTCACGCACCCAGGGAAGAGCACACTGACCGCACTCTGTCAATGTAACACACCCAGGGAAGAGCAGACTGACCCCACTCTGTCAATGTAACACACCCTGGGAAGAGCAGACTGACCCCAATCTGTCAATGTAACACACCCTGGGAAGAGCAGACTGACCCCACTCTGTCACTGTAACACACCCAGAGAAGAGCAGAAGGACCTCTTCTGCAAAGTTACTCACACAGTGAACTGCAGACTTACCCCACTCTGTCAATGTAACCCACCCAGTGAAGTGCACATTGACCCCACTCTGTCATTGTAACACACCCAGGGAAGAGCAGACTGACCCCACTCTGTCAATATAACACACAATGGGAGAACAGACTGACCCCACTCTGTCAATGTAACACACCCAGGGAAGAGCAGACAGATACCACTCTGTCAATGTAACACACCAAGGGAAGAACAGACTGACACCACTCTGTCAATTTAACACACCCAGGGAAGAGCAGACTGACCCCACTCTCTCAATGGAACACACCCAGGGGAGAGCAGACTGACACCACCCTGTCACTGTTACACTCCCAGGGAAGAACAGACTGACGCCACTCTGTCAATGTAACACACCCAAGGAAGAGCAGACTGACCCAACACAGTCAATTCAACACACCCAAGGAAGAACAGACTGACCCCACTCTGTCAATGTAACACACTCAGGGAAGAGAAGACTGACCCCACGCTGTCAATGTAACAAACCCAGGGAAGAGCAGACGGACCTCACTCTGTCAATGTAACACACCCAGGGAAGAGCAGACTGACCCTACTCTGTCAATGTAACACACCCAGGGAAAAACAGACTGACCCCACTGTGTCAATGTAACACACCCAGGGAAGAGCAGACTGACCCCACTCTGTCAGTATATCACACCCAGGGAAGAGCAGACTGACCCCACTCTGTCAATGTAACACACCCAGGGAAGATCAGACTGACCCCACTCTGTCAATGTAACACACCCAGGGAAGAGTAGACTGACCCCACTCTGTCAATGTAAAACACCCAGGGTAGAGCAGACTGACCTCACTCTGTCAATGTAACACACCCAGGGAAGAGCAGACTGACCCCACTCTGTCAATGTCACGCACCCAGGGATGAACAGACTGACCCCACTCTGTCAATGTAACACACCCAGGGAAGAGAAGACTGACCCCACTCTGTCAATGTCACGCACCCAGGGAAGAGCACACTGACCGCTCTCTGTTAAAGTAACACACCCAGGGAAGAGCAGACTGACCCCACTCTGTCAATGTAACACACCCAGGGAAGAGCAGACTGACCCCACTCTGTCACTGTAACACACCCAGGGAAGAGCAGACTGACCCCACTCTGTCAATGTAACAAACCCAGGGAAGAGCAGACTGACCCCACTCTGTCACTGTAACACACCCAGGGAAGAGCAGACTGACCCCACTCTGTCAATGTAACAAACCCAGGGAAGAGCACACTGACCCCACTCTGTCAATGTAACAGACGCAGGGAAGAGCAGACTGACCGCACTCAGTCAACGTAACCCACCCAGGAAAGAGCAGACTGACCCCAGTCTGTCAATCTAACGCACCCTGGGAAGAGCAGACCGACCCCACTCTGTCACTGTAACACACCCAGGGACGAGCAGACTGATCCAACTCTGTCAATGTAACACGCCCAGGGAAGGGTAGACTGACCCCACTCTGTCAATGAAACACACCCAAGGAAGAGCAGACTGACCCCACTCTGTCAATGTAACACACCCTGGGAGGAGCAGACTGAACCGACTCTGTCAATGTAACACACCCTGGGAAGAACTGACTGACCGCACTCTGTCAATGTAACACATGCAGGGAAGAGTAGACTGACCCCACTCTGTCAATGTAACACACCCAGGGAAGAGCAGACGGACCTCACTCTGTCAATGTAACACACCCTGGGAAGAGCAGACGGACCACACTCTGTCAATGTAACACTCCCAGGGAAGAGCAGACTGACCCCACTCTGTCAATGTAAGACACCCAGTGAAGAGTAGACTGACCCCACTCTGTCAATGTAACACACCCAGGGAAGAGCAGACTGACCTCACTCTGTCAATGTAACACACCCAGGGAAGAGCAGACTGACCCCACTCTGTCAATGTAACACACCCAGGGAAAAGCAGACTGACCCGACTCTGTCAATGTAAAACACCCAGGGAAGAGCAGACTGACCCCTCTCTGTCAATGTAACACACCCAGGGAAGAGCAGACTGACCCCACTCTGTCAATGTAACACACCCAGGGAAGAGAAGACTGACCCCACTCTGTCAATGTCACGCACCCAGGGAAGAGCAGACTGAACCCACTCTGTCAATGTAACACAGCCAGGGAAGAGCAGACTGACCCCAATCTGTCAATGTAACACACCCAGAAAAAACAGACTGACCCCACTGTGTCAATGTAACACACCCAGGGAAGAGCAGACTGACCCCACTCTGTCAGTATATCACACCCAGGGAAGAGCAGACTGACCCCACTCTGTCAATGTAACACACCCAGGGAAGATCAGACTGACCCCACTCTGTCAATGTAACACACCCAGGGAAGAGTAGACTGACCCCACTCTGTCAATATAATACACCCAGGGAAGAGCAGACTGACCCCACTCTGTCAATGTAAAACCCCGAGGGAAGAGCAGACTGACCCCACTCTGTCAATGTCACGCACCCAGGGAAGAACAGACTGACCCCACTCTGTAAATGTAACACACCCAGGGAAAAGCAGACTGACCCCACTCTGTCAATGACACGCACCCAGGGAAGAGCACACTGACCGCTCTCTGTTAATGTAACACACCCAGGGAAGAGCAGACTGACCCCACTCTGTCAATGTAACACACCCTGGGAAGAGCAGACTGACCCCACTCTGTCACTGTAACACACCCAGGGAAGAGAAGACTGACCCCACTCTGTCAATGTAACAAACCCAGGGAAGAGCCCACTGACCCCACTCTGTCAATGTAACAGACGCAGGGAAGAGCAGACTGACCGCACTCAGTCAACGTAACACACCCAGGGAAGAGCAGACTGACCCCACTCTGTCAATGGAACAAACCCAGGGAAGAGCCCACTGACCCCACTCTGTCAATGTAACAGACGCAGGGAAGAGCAGACTGACCCCACTCTGTCAATGTAACACACCCAGGGAAGATCAGACTGACCCCACTCTGTCAATGTAACACACCCAGGGAAGAGTAGACTGACCCCACTCTGTCAATGTAAAACACCCAGGGTAGAGCAGACTGACCTCACTCTGTCAATGTAACACACCCAGGGAAGAGCAGACTGTCCCCACTCTGTCAATGTAACACACCCAGGGAAGAGCAGACTGACCCCACTCTGTCAATGTAAATCACCGAGGGAAGAGCAGACTGACCCCACTCTGTCAATGTCACGCACCCAGGGATGAACAGACTGACCCCACTCTGTCAATGTAACACACCCAGGGAAGAGAAGACTGACCCCACTCTGTCAATGTCACGCACCCAGGGAAGAGCACACTGACCGCTCTCTGTTAATGTAACACACCCAGGGAAGAGCAGACTGACCCCACTCTGTCAATGTAACACACCCAGGGAAGAGCAGACTGACCCCACTCTGTCACTGTAACACACCCAGGGAAGAGCAGACTGACCCCACTCTGTCAATGTAACAAACCCAGGGAAGAGCACACTGACCCCACTCTGTCAATGTAACAGACGCAGGGAAGAGCAGACTGACCGCACTCAGTCAACGTAACCCACCCAGGAAAGAGCAGACTGACCCCAGTCTGTCAATCTAACGCACCCTGGGAAGAGCAGACCGCTCCCACTCTGTCACTGTAACACACCCAGGGACGAGCAGACTGATCCCACTGTGTCAATGTAACACGCCCAGGGAAGGGTAGACTGACCCCACTCTGTCAATGAAACACACCCAAGGAAGAGCAGACTGACCCCACTCTGTCAATGTAACACACCCTGGGAGGAGCAGACTGACCCCACTCTGTCAATGTAACACACCCTGGGAAGAACTGACTGACCGCACTCTGTCAATGTAACACATGCAGGGAAGAGTAGACTGACCCCACTCTGTCAATGTAAGACACCCAGTGAAGAGTAGACTGACCCCACTCTGTCAATGTAACACACCCAGGGAAGAGCAGACTGACCCCACTCTGTCAATGTAACACACCCAGGGAAAAGCAGACTGACCCCACTCTGTCAATGTAAAACACCCAGGGAAGAGCAGACTGACCCCTCTCTGTCAATGTAACACACCCAGGGAAGAGCAGACTGACCCCACTCTGTCAATGTAACACACCCAGGGAAGAGCAGACTGACCCCACTCTGTCAATGTCACGCACCCAGGGAAGAGCAGACTGAACCCACTCTGTCAATGTAACACAGCCAGGGAAGAGCAGACTGACCCCAATCTGTCAATGTAACACACCCAGAAAAAACAGACTGACCCCACTGTGTCAATGTAACACACCCAGGGAAGAGCAGACTGACCCCACTCTGTCAGTATATCACACCCAGGGAAGAGCAGACTGACCCCACTCTGTCAATGTAACACACCCAGGGAAGATCAGACTGACCCCACTCTGTCAATGTAACACACCCAGGGAAGAGTAGACTGACCCCACTCTGTCAATATAATACACCCAGGGAAGAGCAGACTGACCCCACTCTGTCAATGTAAAACACCGAGGGAAGAGCAGACTGACCCCACTCTGTCAATGTCACGCACCCAGGGAAGAACAGACTGACCCCACTCTGTCAATGTAACACACCCAGGGAAAAGCAGACTGACCCCACTCTGTCAATGACACGCACCCAGGGAAGAGCACACTGACCGCTCTCTGTTAATGTAACACACCCAGGGAAGAGCAGACTGACCCCACTCTGTCAATGTAACACACCCTGGGAAGAGCAGACTGACCCCACTCTGTCACTGTAACACACCCAGGGAAGAGCAGACTGACCCCACTCTGTCAATGTAACAAACCCAGGGAAGAGCCCACTGACCCCACTCTGTCAATGTAACAGACGCAGGGAAGAGCAGACTGACCGCACTCAGTCAACGTAACCCACCCAGGGAAGAGCAGACTGACCCCAGTCTGTCATTCTAACGCACCCTGGGAAGAGCAGACCGACCCCACTCTGTCACTGTAACACACCCAGGGACGAGCAGACTGACCCCACTCTGTCAATGTAACACGCCCAGGGAAGGGTAGACTGACCCCACTCTGTCAATGAAACACACCCAAGGAAGAGCAGACTGACCCCACTCTGTCAATGTAACACACCCTGGGAGGAGCAGACTGACCCCACTCTGTCAATGTAACACACCCTGGGAAGAGCAGACTGACCGCACTCTGTCAATGTAACACATGAAGGGAAGAGTAGACTGACCCCACTCTGTCAATGTAACACACCCAGGGAAGAGCAGACGGACCTCACTCTGTCAATGTAACACACCCTGGGAAGAGCAGACTGACCACACTCTGTCAATGTAACACACCCAGGGAAGAGCAGACTGACCCCACTCTGTCAATGTAAGACACCCAGTGAAGAGTAGACTGACCCCACTCTGTCAATGTAACACACCCAGGGAAGAGAAGACTGACCTCACTCTGTCAATGTAACACACCCAGGGAAGAGCAGACTGACCCCACTCTGTCAATGTAACACACCCAGGGAAAAGCAGACTGACCCCACTCTGTCAATGTCAAACACCCAAGGAAGAGCAGACTGACCCCTTTCTGTCAACGTTTCACACCCAGGGAAGATCAGACTGACCCAACTCTGTCAATGTAACACATTCTGGGAAGAGCAGACTGACCCAACTCTGTCATTGTAACACACCCAGGGAAGAGCAGACTGACCCCTCTCGGTCATTGTAACACACCCAGGGAAGAGCAGACTGACCCCACTCTGTCAATGTAACACACACAGGGAAGAGCAGACTGAGCCCCCTCTGTCAATGTAACGCACCCAGGGAACAGAAGATTGACCTGGCTAGGTCAATGTAACATACCCAGGGAAGAGCAGACTGACCCCAATCTGTCAATGTAACACACCCAGGGAAGAGCAGACTGACCCCACTCTGTCAATGTCACGCACCCAGGGAAGAGCAGACTGACCGCACTCTGTCAATGTCACGCACCCAGGGAAGAGCAGACTGACCCCACTGTGTCAATGTAACACACCCAGGGAAGAGCAGACTGACCCCACACTTTCAATGTAACACATCCAGGGAAGAGCAGACTGACCCCTCTCTGTCAATGTAACACACCCAGGGAAGAGCAGACTGACCCCACTCTGTCAATGTAACACACCCAGGGAAGAGCAGACTGACCCCACTCTGTCAATGTCACGCACCCAGGGAAGAGCAGACTGACCGCACACTGTCAATGTAACACACCCAGGGAAGAGCAGATTGACCCCACTGTGTCAATGTAACACACCCAGGGAAGAGCAGACTGACCCCATACTTTCAATGTAACCCACCGAGGGAAGAGCAGACTGACCTCTCTCTGTCAATGTAACACACCCAGGGAAGAGCAGACTGAAACCACTCTGGCAATGTAACACAGCCAGGGAAGAGCAGACTGACCCCTTTCTCTCAACGTTATAAACCCAGGGCAGATCAGACTGACCCAACTCTGTCAATGTAACACACACTGGGAAGAGCAGACTGACCCCACTCTGTCAATGTAACACACCCAGGGAAGAGCAGACTGACCCCACTCTGTCATTGTAACACACCCAGGGAAGAGCAGACGGACCTCAATCTGTCAATGTAACACACCCAGGGAAGAGCAGACTAACCTCACTCTGTCAATGTAACACACCCAGGGAAAGTCAGGCGGACCCTGTTATGTCAATGTAACACACCCAGGGAAGAGCATACTGACCCCACTCTGTCAATGTAACGCACCCAGGGAAGAGCAGACTGACCCCACTCTGTCAATATCACAGACCCAGGGAAGAGCAGATGACCCCACTCTGTCAATGTAACACACCCAGGGAAGAGCAGACTGACCCCACTCTGTCAATGTAAGACACCCAGGGAAGAGTAGACTGACCCCTTTCTGTCAATGTAATACACCCAGTGAAGTGCACATTGACCCCACTTTGTCATTGTAACACACCCAGGGAAGAGCAGACTGACCCCACTCTGTCAATATAACACACAATGGGAGAACAGACTGACCCCACTCTGTCAATGTAACACACCCAGGGAAGAGCAGACAGATACCACTCTGTCAATGTAACACACCAAGGGAAGAACAGACTGACCCCACTCGGTCAATGGAACACACCCAGTGGAGAGCAGACTGACACCACCCTGTCACCGTAACACTCCCAGGGAAGAACAGACTGACGCCACTCTGTCAATGTAACACACCCAAGGAAGAGCAGACTGACCCAACACAGTCAATTCAACACACCCAAGGAAGAACAGACTGACCCCACTCTGTCAATGTAACACACTCAGGGAAGAGCAGACTGACCCCAATCTGTCAATGTAACACACCCAGGGAAGAGAAGACTGACCCCACACTGTCAATGTAACAAACCCAGGGAAGAGCAGACGGACCTCACTCTGTCAATGTAACACACCCAGGGAAGAGCAGACTGACCCCACTCTTTCAATGCAACAGACGCAGGGAAGAGCAGACTGAATTCATTCTGTCAATGTAACCCACACATAAAAAGCAGACTGAACCCACTCTGTCAATGTGACACGCCCTGGGAAGAGCAGACTGACCACACTCTGTCATTGTAACACAGCAAGGGAAGAGCAGACTGACCCCACTCTGTCAATGTAACAAACCCTGGGAGAAAAGACTGTCCCCACTCTGTCAATGTAACACACCCAGGGAAGAGCAGACTGAACCCACTCTGTCAATGTAACACACCCAGGGAAGAACAGACTGACCCCACTCTGTCAATATAAAACACCCAGGGAAGAGCAGATTGACCCCACTCAGTCAATGTAACCCTCCCATAAAAGAGCAGACTGACCCCACTCTGGCAATGTGACACGCCCTGGGAAGAGCAGACTGACCACACTCTGTCAATGCAACACACCCTGGGAAGAGCAGACTGACCCCCACTCTGTTAATGTAACACACCCAGGGAAGTGCGCACAGACCACACTCTGTCATTGTAACACAATAAGGGAAGAGCAGACTGACCCCAATCTGTCAATGTAAGACACTTGGGGAAGAGCAGACTGACCCCAATCAGTCAATGTAACACACCCAGGGAAGAGAAGACTGACCCCACTCTGTCAATGTAACCCTCCCAGGGAAGAGCAGACTGACCCCACTCTGTCAATGTAACACACCCAAGGAAGAGCAGACTGACCTCACTCTGTCAATGTAACACACCCAGGGAAGAGCAGACTGACCCCACTCTGTCAATGTAACACACCCAGGGAAAAGCAGACTGACCCCACTCTGTCAATGTAAAACACCCAGGGAAGAGCAGACTGACCCCTCTCTGTCAATGTAACACACCCAGGGAAGAGCAGACTGACCCCACTCTGTCAATGTAACACACCCAGGGAAGAGCAGACTGACCCCACTCTGTCAATGTCACGCACCCAGGGAAGAGCAGACTGAACCCACTCTGTCAATGTAACACAGCCAGGGAAGAGCAGACTGACCCCAATCTGTCAATGTAACACACCCAGAAAAAACAGACTGACCCCACTGTGTCAATGTAACACACCCAGGGAAGAGCAGACTGACCCCACTCTGTCAGTATATCACACCCAGGGAAGAGTAGACTGACCCCACTCTGTCAATGTAACACACCCAGGGAAGATCAGACTGACCCCACTCTGTCAATGTAACACACCCAGGGAAGAGTAGACTGACCCCACTCTGTCAATATAATACACCCAGGGAAGAGCAGACTGACCCCACTCTGTCAATGTAAAACACCGAGGGAAGAGCAGACTGACCCCACTCTGTCAATGTCACGCACCCAGGGAAGAACAGACTGACCCCACTCTGTCAATGTAACACACCCAGGGAAAAGCAGACTGACCCCACTCTGTCAATGACACGCACCCAGGGAAGAGCACACTGACCGCTCTCTGTTAATGTAACACACCCAGGGAAGAGCAGACTGACCCCACTCTGTCAATGTAACACACCCTGGGAAGAGCAGACTGACCCCACTCTGTCACTGTAACACACCCAGGGAAGAGCAGACTGACCCCACTCTGTCAATGTAACAAACCCAGGGAAGAGCCCACTGACCCCACTCTGTCAATGTAACAGACGCAGGGAAGAGCAGACTGACCGCACTCAGTCAACGTAACACACCCAGGAAAGAGCAGACTGACCCCACTCTGTCAATGTAACAAACCCAGGGAAGAGCCCACTGACCCCACTCTGTCAATGTAACAGACGCAGGGAAGAGCAGACTGACCCCACTCTGTCAATGTAACACACCCAGGGAAGATCAGACTGACCCCACTCTGTCAATGTAACACACCCAGGGAAGAGTATACTGACCACACTCTGTCAATGTAAAACACTCAGGGTAGAGCAGACTGACCTCTCTCTGTCAATGTAACACACCCAGGGAAGAGCAGACTGTCCCCACTCTGTCAATGTAACACACCCGGGGAAGAGCAGACTGACCCCACTCTGTCAATGTAAAACACCGAGGGAAGAGCAGACTGACCCCACTCTGTCAATGTCACGCACCCAGGGATGAACAGACTGACCCCACTCTGTCAATGTAAAACACCCAGGGAAGAGAAGACTGACCCCACTCTGTCAATGTCACGCACCCAGGGAAGAGCACACTGATCGCTCTCTGTTAATGTAACACACCCAGGGAAGAGCAGACTGACCCCACTCTGTCAATGTAACACACCCAGGGAAGAGCAGACTGACCCCACTCTGTCACTGTAACACACCCAGGGAAGAGCAGACTGACCCCACTCTGTCAACGTAACAAACCCAGGGAAGAGCACACTGACCCCACTCTGTCAATGTAACAGACGCAGGGAAGAGCAGACTGACCGCACTCAGTCAACGTAACCCACCCAGGAAAGAGCAGACTGACCCCAGTCTGTCAATCTAACGCACCCTGGGAAGAGCAGACCGACCCCACTCTGTCACTGTAACACACCCAGGGACGAGCAGACTGATCCCACTCTGTCAATGTAACACGCCCAGGGAAGGGTAGACTGACCCCACTCTGTCAATGAAACACACCCAAGGAAGAGCAGACTGACCCCACTCTGTCAATGTAACACACCCTGGGAGGAGCAGACTGACCCCACTCTGTCAATGTAACACACCCTGGGAAGAACTGACTGACCGCACTCTGTCAATGTAACACATGCAGGGAAGAGTAGACTGACCCCACTCTGTCAATGTAACACACCCAGGGAAGAGCAGACGGACCTCACTCTGTCAATGTAACACACCCTGGGAAGAGCAGACGGACCACACTCTGTCAATGTAACACTCCCAGGGAAGAGCAGACTGACCCCACTCTGTCAATGTAAGACACCCAGTGAAGAGTAGACTGACCCCACTCTGTCAATGTAACACACCCAGGGAAGAGCAGACTGACCTCACTCTGTCAATGTAACACACCCAGGGAAGAGCAGACTGACCCCACTCTGTCAATGTAACACACCCAGGGAAAAGCAGACTGACCCCACTCTGTCAATGTAAAACACCCAGGGAAGAGCAGACTGACCCCTCTCTGTCAATGTAACACACCCAGGGAAGAGCAGACTGACCCCACTCTGTCAATGTAACACACCCAGGGAAGAGCAGACTGACCCCACTCTGTAAATGTCACGCACCCAGGGAAGAGCAGACTGAACCCACTCTGTCAATGTAACACAGCCAGGGAAGAGCAGACTGACCCCAATCTGTCAATGTAACACACCCAGAAAAAACAGACTGACCCCACTGTGTCAATGTAACACACCCAGGGAAGAGCAGACTGACCCCACTCTGTCAGTATATCACACCGAGGGAAGAGCAGACTGACCCCACTCTGTCAATGTAACACACCCAGGGAAGATCAGACTGTCCCCACTCTGTCAATGTAACACACCCAGGGAAGAGTAGACTGACCCCACTCTGTCAATATAATACACCCAGGGAAGAGCAGACTGACCCCACTCTGTCAATGTAAAACACCGAGGGAAGAGCAGACTGACCCCACTCTGTCAATGTCACGCACCCAGGGAAGAACAGACTGACCCCACTCTGTCAATGTAACACACCCAGGGAAAAGCAGACTGACCCCACTCTTTCAATGACACGCACCCAGGGAAGAGCACACTGACCGCTCTCTGTTAATGTAACACACCCAGGGAAGAGCAGACTGACCCCACTCTGTCAATGTAACACACCCTGGGAAGAGCAGACTGACCCCACTCTGTCACTGTAACACACCCAGGGAAGAGCAGACTGACCCCACTCTGTCAATGTAACAAACCCAGGGAAGAGCCCACTGACCCCACTCTGTCAATGTAACAGACGCAGGGAAGAGCAGACTGACCGCACTCAGTCAACGTAACCCACCCAGGGAAGAGCAGACTGACCCCAGTCTGTCATTCTAACGCACCCTGGGAAGAGCAGACCGACCCCACTCTGTCACTGTAACACACCCAGGGACGAGCAGACTGACCCCACTCTGTCAATGTAACACGCCCAGGGAAGGGTAGACTGACCCCACTCTGTCAATGAAACACACCCAAGGAAGAGCAGACTGACCCCACTCTGTCAATGTAACACACCCTGGGAGGAGCAGACTGACCCCACTCTGTCAATGTAACACACCCTGGGAAGAGCAGACTGACCGCACTCTGTCAATGTAACACATGAAGGGAAGAGTAGACTGACCCCACTCTGTCAATGTAACACACCCAGGGAAGAGCAGACGGACCTCACTCTGTCAATGTAACACACCCTGGGAAGAGCAGACTGACCACACTCTGTCAATGTAACACACCCAGGGAAGAGCAGACTGACCCCACTCTGTCAATGTAAGACACCCAGTGAAGAGTAGACTGACCCCACTCTGTCAATGTAACACACCCAGGGAAGAGAAGACTGACCTCACTCTGTCAATGTAACACACCCAGGGAAGAGCAGACTGACCCCACTCTGTCAATGTAACACACCCAGGGAAAAGCAGACTGACCCCACTCTGTCAATGTCAAACACCCAAGGAAGAGCAGACTGACCCCTTTCTGTCAACGTTTCACACCCAGGGAAGATCAGACTGACCCAACTCTGTCAATGTAACACATTCTCGGAAGAGCAGACTGACCCAACTCTGTCATTGTAACACACCCAGGGAAGAGCAGACTGACCCCTCTCGGTCATTGTAACACACCCAGGGAAGAGCAGACTGACCCCACTCTGTCAATGTAACACACACAGGGAAGAGCAGACTGAGCCCCCTCTGTCAATGTAACGCACCCAGGGAACAGAAGATTGACCTGGCTAGGTCAATGTAACATACCCAGGGAAGAGCAGACTGACCCCAATCTGTCAATGTAACACACCCAGGGAAGAGCAGACTGACCCCACTCTGTCAATGTCACGCACCCAGGGAAGAGCAGACTGACCGCACTCTGTCAATGACACGCACCCAGGGAAGAGCAGACTGACCCCACTGTGTCAATGTAACACACCCAGGGAAGAGCAGACTGACCCCACACTTTCAATGTAACACATCCAGGGAAGAGCAGACTGACCCCTCTCTGTCAATGTAACACACCCAGGGAAGAGCAGACTGACCCCACTCTGTCAATGTAACACACCCAGGGAAGAGCAGACTGACCCCACTCTGTCAAAGTCACGCACCCAGGGAAGAGCAGACTGACCGCACACTGTCAATGTAACACACCCAGGGAAGAGCAGATTGACCCCACTGTGTCAATGTAACACACCCAGGGAAGAGCAGACTGACCCCATACTTTCAATGTAACCCACCGAGGGAAGAGCAGACTGACCTCTCTCTGTCAATGTAACACACCCAGGGAAGAGCAGACTGAAACCACTCTGGCAATGTAACACAGCCAGGGAAGAGCAGACTGACCCCTTTCTCTCAACGTTATAAACCCAGGGCAGATCAGACTGACCCAACTCTGTCAATGTAACACACACTGGGAAGAGCAGACTGACCCCACTCTGTCAATGTAACACACCCAGGGAAGAGCAGACTGACCCCACTCTGTCATTGTAACACACCCAGGGAAGAGCAGACGGACCTCAATCTGTCAATGTAACACACCCAGGGAAGAGCAGACTAACCTCACTCTGTCAATGTAACACACCCAGGGAAAGTCAGACGGACCCTGTTCTGTCAATGTAACACACCCAGGGAAGAGCATACTGACCCCACTCTGTCAATGTAACGCACCCAGGGAAGAGCAGACTGACCCCACTCTGTCAATATCACAGACCCAGGGAAGAGCAGACTGACCCCACTCTGTCAATGTAACTCACCCAGGGAAGAGCAGACTGACCCCACTCTGTCAATGTAAGACACCCAGGGAAGAGTAGACTGACCCCTTTCTGTCAATGTAATACACCCAGTAAAGTGCACATTGACCCCACTTTGTCATTGTAACACACTCAGGGAAGAGCAGACTGACCCCACTCTGTCAATGTAACACACAATGGGAGAACAGACTGACCCCACTCTGTCAATGTAACACACCCAGGGAAGAGCAGACAGATACCACTCTGTCAATGTAACACACCAAGGGAAGAACAGACTGACCCCACTCGGTCAATGGAACACACCCAGTGGAGAGCAGACTGACACCACCCTGTCACCGTAACACTCCCAGGGAAGAACAGACTGACGCCACTCTGTCAATGTAACACACCCAAGGAAGAGCAGACTGACCCAACACAGTCAATTCAACACACCCAAGGAAGAACAGACTGACCCCACTCTGTCAATGTAACACACTCAGGGAAGAGCAGACTGACCCCAATCTGTCAATGTAACACACCCAGGGAAGAGAAGACTGACCCCACTCTGTCAATGTAACAAACCCAGGGAAGAGCAGACGGACCTCACTCTGTCAATGTAACACACCCAGGGAAGAGCAGACTGACCCCACTCTGTCAATGTAACACACCCAGGGAAGAGCAGACTGACCCCACTCTTTCAATGCAACACACGCAGGGAAGAGCAGACTGAATTCATTCTGTCAATGTAACCCACACATAAAAAGCAGACTGAACCCACTCTGTCAATGTGACACGCCCTGGGAAGAGCAGACTGACCACACTCTGTCATTGTAACACAGCAAGGGAAGAGCAGACTGACCCCACTCTGTCAATGTAACACACCCGGGGAAGAGCAGACTGACCCAACACAGTCAATTCAACACACCCAAGGAAGAACAGACTGACCCCACCCTGTCACCGTAACACTCCCAGGGAAGAACAGACTGACGCCACTCTGTCAATGTAACACACCCAAGGAAGAGCAGACTGACCCAACACAGTCAATTCAACACACCCAAGGAAGAACAGACTGACCCCACTCTGTCAATGTAACACACTCAGGGAAGAGCAGACTGACCCCAATCTGTCAATGTAACACACCCAGGGAAGAGAAGACTGACCCCACTCTGTCAATGTAACAAACCCAGGGAAGAGCAGACGGACCTCACTCTGTCAATGTAACACACCCAGGGAAGAGCAGACTGACCCCACTCTGTCAATGTAACACACCCAGGGAAGAGCAGACTGACCCCACTCTTTCAATGCAACACACGCAGGGAAGAGCAGACTGAATTCATTCTGTCAATGTAACCCACACATAAAAAGCAGACTGAACTCACTCTGTCAATGTGACACGCCCTGGGAAGAGCAGACTGACCACACTCTGTCATTGTAACACAGCAAGGGAAGAGCAGACTGACCCCACTCTGTCAATGTAACAAACCCTGGGAGAAAAGACTGTCCCCACTCTGTCAATGTAACACACCCAGGGAAGAGCAGACTGAACCCACTCTGTCAATGTAACACACCCAGGGAAGAACAGACTGACCCCACTCTGTCAATATAAAACACCCAGGGAAGAGCAGATTGACCCCACTCAGTCAATGTAACCCTCCCATAAAAGAGCAGACTGACCCCACTCTGGCAATGTGACACGCCCTGGGAAGAGCAGACTGACCACACTCTGTCAATGCAACACACCCTGGGAAGAGCAGACTGACCCCCACTCTGTTAATGTAACACACCCAGGGAAGTGCGCACAGACCACACTCTGTCATTGTAACACAATAAGGGAAGAGCAGACTGACCCCACTGTGTCAATGTAAGACACTTGGGGAAGAGCAGACTGACCCCAATCAGTCAATGTAACACACCCAGGGAAGAGAAGACTGACCCCACTCTGTCAATGTAACCCTCCCAGGGAAGTGCAGACTGACCCCACTCTGTCAATGTAACACACCCAGGGAAGAGCAGACTGACCCCACTCTGTCAATGTAACCCACCCATAAAAGAGCAGACTGACCCCACTCTGTCAATGTAACACAGCCAGGGAAGAGCAGACTGACCCCACTGTGTCAATGTAACACACCCAGGGAAGAGCAGACTGACCCCACTCTGTCAGTATATCACACCCAGGGAAGAGCAGACTGACCCCACTCTGTCAATGTAACCCACCCATAAAAGAGCAGACTGACCCCACTCTGTCAATGTAACACAGCCAGGGAAGAGCAGACTGACCCAACTGTGTCAATGTAACACACCCAGGGAAGAGCAGACTGACCCCACTCTGTCAGTATATCACACCCAGGGAAGAGCAGACTGACCCCACTCTGTCAATGTAACACACCCAGGGAAGATCAGACTGACCCCACTCTGTCAATGTAACACACCCAGGGAAGAGTAGACTGACCCCACTCTGTCAATGTAATCCACCCAGGGTAGAGCAGACTGACCTCACTCTGTCAATGTAACACACCCAGGGAAGAGCAGACTGTCCCCACTCTGTCAATGTAACACACCCAGTGAAGAGCAGACTGAGCCCACTCTGTCAATATAACACACCCAGGGAAGAGCAGACTGATCCCACTCTGTCAATCTCACGCACCCAGGGAAGAGCACACTGACCGCACTCTGTCAATGTAACACACCCAGGGAAGAGCAGACTGTCCCCACTCTGTCAATGTAACACACCCTGGGAAGAGCAGACTGACCCCACTCTGTCACTGTAACACACCCAGGGAAGAGCAGACTGACCCCACTCTGTCAATGTAACAAACCCAGAGAAGAGCAGACTGACCCCACTCTGTCAATGTAACAGACGCAGGGAAGAGCAGACTGACCGCACTCAGTCAATGTAACCCACCCTGGGAAGAGCAGACTGACCCCACTCTGTCAATGTAACACACCCAGGGAAGAGCAGAGTGACCCCACTCTGTCAATGTAACAAACCCAGAGAAGAGCAGACTGACCGCACTCAGTCAATGTAACCCACCCTGGGAAGAGCAGACTGACCCCACTCTGTCAATGTAACACACCCAGGGAAGATCAGACTGACCCAACTCTGTCAATGTAACACATTCTGGGAAGAGCAGACTGACCCAACTCTGTCATTGTAACACACCCAGGGAAGAGCAGACTGACCCCTCTCTGTCATTGTAACACACCCAGGGAAGAGCAGACTGACCTCACTCTGTCAATGTAACACACCCAGGGAAATGCAGACTGACCCCACTCTGTCAATGTAACACACCCAGGGAAGAGCAGACTGACCCCACTCTGTCAATGTCACGCACCCAGGGAAGAGCAGACTGACCCCACTCTGTCAATGTAACACGCCCAGGGAAGAGCAGACTGACCCCACTGTGTCAATGTAACACACCCAGGGAAGAGCAGACTGACCCCACACTTTCAATGTAACACATCCAGGGAAGAGCAGACTGACCCCTCTCTGTCAATGTAACACACCCAGGGAAGAGCAGACTGACCCCACTCTGTCAATGTAACACACCCAGGGAAGAGCAGACTGACCCCACTCTGTCAATGTCACGCACCCAGGGAAGAGCAAACTGACCGCGAACTGTCAATGTAACACACCCAGGGAAGAGCAGATTGACCCCACTGTTTCAATGTAACACACCCAGGGAAGAGCAGACTGAAACCACTCTGGCAATGTAACACACCCAGGGAAGAGCAGACTGACCTCTCTCTGTCAATGTAACACACCCAGGGAAGAGCAGACTGACCCCTTTCTCTCAACGTTATAAACCCAGGGAAGATGAGACTGACCCAACTCTGTCAATGTAACACACACTGGGAAGAGCAGAGTGACCCCACTCTGTCAATGTAACACACCCAGGGAAGAACAGACTGACCCAACTCTGTCATTGTAACACACCCAGGGAAGAGCAGACGGACCTCAATCTGTCAAAGTAACACTCCCAGGTAAGAGCAGACTAACCTCACTCTGTCAATGTAACACACCCAGGGAAAGGCAGACGGACCCTGTTCTGTCAAAGTAACACACTCAGGGAAGAGCAGACTGACCCCACTCCGTCAATGTAAAGCACCCAGGGAAGAACAGACTGACCCCACTCTGTCAATAGCACAGACCCAGGGAAGAGCAGACTGACCCCACTCTGTCAATGTAACACACCCAGGGAAGATCAGACTGACCCCACTCTGTCAATGTAACACACTCAGGGAAGAACACACTGACCCCCCTCTGTCAATGTAACGCACCCAGGGTAGAGCGGAATGACCCCACTCTGTCAATTTAAATCACCCAGGGAAGAGCAGACTGACCCCACTCTGTCAGTATATCACACCCAGGGAAGAGCAGACTGACCCCACTCTGTCAATGTAACTCACCCAGGGAAGAGCAGACTGACCCCACTCTGTCAATGTAAGACACCCAGGGAAGAGTAGACTGACCCCACTCTGTCAATGTAATACACCCAGGGTAGAGCAGACTGACCTCACTCTGTCAATGTAACACACCCAGGGAAGAGCAGACTGTCCCCACTCTGTCAATGTAACACACCCAGGGAAGAGCAGACTGACCCCAATCTGTCAATGTAAAACACCCAGGGAAGAGCAGACTGACCCCACTCTGTCAATGTCACGCACCCAGGGAAGAGCAGACTGACCCCACTCTGTCAATGTAACACACCCAGGGAAGAGCAGACTGACCCCACTCTGTCAATGTCACGCACCCAGGGAAGAGCACACTGACCGCACTCTGTCAATGTAACACACCCAGGGAAGAGCAGACTGACCCCACTCTGTCAATGTAACACACCCTGGGAAGAGCAGACTGACCCCAATCTGTCAATGTAACACACCCAGTGAAGAGCAGACTGACCCCACTCTGTCAATGTAAGACACCCAGTGCAGAGTTGACTGATCCCACTCTGTCAATGTAACACACCCAGGGAAGAGCACACTGACCGCACTCTGTCAATGTAACACACCCAGGGAAGAGCAGACTGACCCCACTCTGTCAATGTAACACACCCTGGGAAGAGCAGACTGACCCCAATCTGTCAATGTAACACACCCAGTGAAGAGCAGACTGACCCCACTCTGTCACTGTAACACACCCAGGGAAGAGCAGACTGACCCCACTCTGTCAATGTAACAAACACATGGAACAGCAGACTGACCCCACTCTGTCAATGTAACAGACGCTGGTAAGAGCAGACTGACCGCACTCAGTCAATGTAACCCACCCAGGGAAGAGCAGACTGACCCCACTCTGTCAATCTAATGCACCCTGGGAAGAGCAGACTGACCCCACTCTGTCACTGTAACACACCCAGGGACGAGCAGACTGACCCCACTCTGTCAATGTAACACGCCCAGGGAAGCGTAGACTGACCCCACTCTATCAATGAAACACACCCAAGGAAGAGCAGACTGACCCCACTCTGTCAATGTAACATACCCTGGGAGGAGCAGACTGACCCCACTCTGTCAATGTAAAACACCCTGGGAAGAGCAGACTGACCGCACTCTGTCAATGTAACACACGCAGGGAAGAGTAGACTGACCCCACTCTGTCAATGTAACACACGCAGGGAAGAGTAGACTGACCCCACTCTGTCAATGTAACACACGCAGGGAAGAGTAGACTGACCCCACTCTGTCAATGTAACACACACAGGGAAGAGCAGACGGACCCCACTCTGTCAATGTCACACACCCTGGGAGGAGCAGACTGACCCCACACTGTCAATGTAACACACCCAGGGTAGAGCAGACTGACCTCACTCTGTCAATGTAACACACCCAGGGAAGAGCAGACTGTCCCCACTCTGTCAATGTAACACACCCAGGGAAGAGCAGACTGACCCCAATCTGTCAATGTAAAACACCCAGGGAAGAGCAGACTGACCCCACTCTGTCAATGTCACGCACCCAGGGAAGAGCAGACTGACCCCACTCTGTCAATGTAACACACCCAGGGAAGAGCAGACTGACCCCACTCTGTCAATGTCACGCACCCAGGGAAGAGCACACTGACCGCACTCTGTCAATGTAACACACCCAGGGAAGAGCAGACTGACCCCACTCTGTCAATGTAACACACCCTGGGAAGAGCAGACTGACCCCAATCTGTCAATGTAACACACCCAGTGAAGAGCAGACTGACCCCACTCTGTCAATGTAAGACACCCAGTGCAGAGTTGACTGATCCCACTCTGTCAATGTAACACACCCAGGGAAGAGCACACTGACCGCACTCTGTCAATGTAACACACCCAGGGAAGAGCAGACTGACCCCACTCTGTCAATGTAACACACCCTGGGAAGAGCAGACTGACCCCAATCTGTCAATGTAACACACCCAGTGAAGAGCAGACTGACCCCACTCTGTCAATGTAACAAACACATGGAACAGCAGACTGACCCCACTCTGTCAATGTAACAGACGCTGGTAAGAGCAGACTGACCGCACTCAGTCAATGTAACCCACCCAGGGAAGAGCAGACTGACCCCACTCTGTCAATCTAATGCACCCTGGGAAGAGCAGACTGACCCCACTCTGTCACTGTAACACACCCAGGGACGAGCAGACTGACCCCACTCTGTCAATGTAACACGCCCAGGGAAGCGTAGACTGACCCCACTCTATCAATGAAACACACCCAAGGAAGAGCAGACTGACCCCACTCTGTCAATGTAACATACCCTGGGAGGAGCAGACTGACCCCACTCTGTCAATGTAAAACACCCTGGGAAGAGCAGACTGACCGCACTCTGTCAATGTAACACACGCAGGGAAGAGTAGACTGACCCCACTCTGTCAATGTAACACACGCAGGGAAGAGTAGACTGACCCCACTCTGTCAATGTAACACACACAGGGAAGAGCAGACGGACCCCACTCTGTCAATGTCACACACCCTGGGAGGAGCAGACTGACCCCACACTGTCAATGTAACACACCCAGGGAAGAGCAGACTGACCCCACTCTGTCAATGTAAGACACCCAGTGCAGAGTAGACTGATCCCACTCTGTCAATGTAACACACCCAGGGAAGAGCAGACTGACCTCACTCTGTCAATGTAACACACCCAGGGAAGAGCAGACTGACCCCACTCTGTCAATGTAACACACCCAGGGAAGAGCAGACTGACCCCACTCTGTCAATGTAAAACACCCAGGGAAGAGCAGACTGACCCCTTTCTGTCAACGTTTCACACCCAGGGAAGATCAGACTGACCCAACTCTGTCAATGTAACACATTCTGGGAAGAGCAGGCTGACCCAACTCTGTCATTGTAACACACCCAGGGAAGAGCAGACTGACCCCTCTCTGTCATTGTAACGCACCCAGGGAAGAGCAGACTGACCTCACTCTGTCAATGTAACACACCCAGGGAAGAGCAGACAGATACCACTCTGTCAATGTAACACACCCTGGGAAGAGCAGACTGACCCCAATCTGTCAATGTAACACACCCAGTGAAGAGCAGACTGACCCCACTCTGTCACTGTAACACACCCAGGGAAGAGCAGACTGACCCCACTCTGTCAATGTAACAAACCCATGGAACAGCAGACTGACCCCACTCTGTCAATGTAACAGACGCTGGTAAGAGCAGACTGACCGCACTCAGTCAATGTAACCCACCCAGGGAAGAGCAGACTGACCCCACTCTGTCAATCTAATGCACCCTGGGAAGAGCAGACTGACCCCACTCTGTCACTGTAACACACCCAGGGACGAGCAGACTGACCCCACTCTGTCAATGTAACACGCCCAGGGAAGCGTAGACTGACCCCACTCTATCAATGAAACACACCCAAGGAAGAGCAGACTGACCCCACTCTGTCAATGTAACATACCCTGGGAGGAGCAGACTGACCCCACTCTGTCAATGTAACACACCCTGGGAAGAGCAGACTGACCGCACTCTGTCAATGTAACACACGCAGGGAAGAGTAGACTGACCCCACTCTGTCAATGTAACACACGCAGGGAAGAGTAGACTGACCCCACTCTGTCAATGTAACACACACAGGGAAGAGCAGACGGACCCCACTCTGTCAATGTCACACACCCTGGGAGGAGCAGACTGACCCCACTCTGTCAATGTAACACACCCAGGGAAGAGCAGACTGACCCCACTCTGTCAATGTAAGACACCCAGTGCAGAGTAGACTGATCCCACTCTGTCAATGTAACACACCCAGGGAAGAGCAGACTGACCTCACTCTGTCAATGTAACACACCCCGGGAAGAGCAGACTGACCCCACTCTGTCAATGTAACACACCCAGGGAAGAGCAGACTGACCCCACTCTGTCAATGTAAAACACCCAGGGAAGAGCAGACTGACCCCTTTCTGTCAACGTTTCACACCCAGGAAAGATCAGACTGACCCAACTCTGTCAATGTAACACATTCTGGGAAGAGCAGGCTGACCCAACTCTGTCATTGTAACACACCCAGGGAAGAGCAGACTGACCCCTCTCTGTCATTGTAACGCACCCAGGGAAGAGCAGACTGACCTCACTCTGTCAATGTAACACACCCAGGAAAGAGCAGACAGATACCACTCTGTCAATGTAACACTCCAAGGGAAGAACAGACTGACCCCACTCGGTCAATGGAACACACCCAGTGGAGAGCAGACTGACCCCACTCTGTCAATGTCACGCACCCAGGGAAGAGCAAACTGACCGCGAACTGTCAATGTAATACACCCAGGGAAGAGCAGATTGACCCCACTGTTTCAATGTAACACACCCAGGGAAGAGCAGACTGAAACCACTCTGGCAATGTAACACACCCAGGGAAGAGCAGACTGACCTCTCTCTGTCAATGTAACACACCCAGGGAAGAGCAGACTGACCCCTTTCTCTCAACGTTATAAACCCAGGGAAGATGAGACTGACCCAACTCTGTCAATGTAACACACACTGGGAAGAGCAGAGTGACCCCACTCTGTCAATGTAACACACCCAGGGAAGAACAGACTGACCCCACTCTGTCATTGTAACACACCCAGGGAAGAGCAGACGGACCTCAATCTGTCAATGTAACACTCCCAGGTAAGAGCAGACTAACCTCACTCTGTCAATGTAACACACCCAGGGAAAGGCAGACGGACCCTGTTCTGTCAAAGTAACACACTCAGGGAAGAGCAGACTGACCCCACTCCGTCAATGTAAAGCACCCAGGGAAGAACAGACTGACCCCACTCTGTCAATAGCACAGACCCAGGGAAGAGCAGACTGACCCCACTCTGTCAATGTAACACACCCAGGGAAGATCAGACTGACCCCACTCTGTCAATGTAACACACTCAGGGAAGAACACACTGACCCCCCTCTGTCAATGTAACGCACCCAGGGTAGAGCGGAATGACCCCACTCTGTCAATTTAAATCACCCAGGGAAGAGCAGACTGACCCCACTCTGTCAGTATATCACACCCAGGGAAGAGCAGACTGACCCCACTCTGTCAATGTAACTCACCCAGGGAAGAGCAGACTGACCCCACTCTGTCAATGTAAGACACCCAGGGAAGAGTAGACTGACCCCACTCTGTCAATGTAATACACCCAGGGTAGAGCAGACTGACCTCACTCTGTCAATGTAACACACCCAGGGAAGAGCAGACTGTCCCCACTCTGTCAATGTAACACACCCAGGGAAGAGCAGACTGACCCCAATCTGTCAATGTAAAACACCCAGGGAAGAGCAGACTGACCCCACTCTGTCAATGTCACGCACCCAGGGAAGAGCAGACTGACCCCACTCTGTCAATGTAACACACCCAGGGAAGAGCAGACTGACCCCACTCTGTCAATGTCACGCACCCAGGGAAGAGCACACTGACCGCACTCTGTCAATGTAACACACCCAGGGAAGAGCAGACTGACCCCACTCTGTCAATGTAACACACCCTGGGAAGAGCAGACTGACCCCAATCTGTCAATGTAACACACCCAGTGAAGAGCAGACTGACCCCACTCTGTCACTGTAACACACCCAGGGAAGAGCAGACTGACCCCACTCTGTCAATGTAACAAACCCATGGAAGAGCAGACTGACCACACTCTGTCAATGTAACAGACGCTGGTAAGAGCAGACTGACCTCACTCAGTCAATGTAACCCACCCAGGGAAGAGCAGACTGACCCCACTCTGTCAATCTAATGCACCCTGGGAAGAGCAGACTGACCCCACTCTGTCACTGTAACACACCCAGGGACGAGCAGACTGACCCCACTCTGTCAATGTAACACGCCCAGGGAAGCGTAGACTGACCCCACTCTATCAATGAAACACACCCAAGGAAGAGCAGACTGACCCCACTCTGTCAATGTAACATACCCTGGGAGGAGCAGACTGACCCCACTCTGTCAATGTAACACACCCTGGGAAGAGCAGACTGACCACACTCTGTCAATGTAACACACGCAGGGAAGAGTAGACTGACCCCACTCTGTCAATGTAACACACGCAGGGAAGAGTAGACTGACCCCACTCTGTCAATGTAACACACACAGGGAAGAGCAGACGGACCCCACTCTGTCAATGTCACACACCCTGGGAGGAGCAGACTGACCCCACTCTGTCAATGTAACACACCCAGGGAAGAGCAGACTGACCCCACTCTGTCAATGTAAGACACCCAGTGCAGAGTAGACCGATCCCACTCTGTCAATGTAACACACCCAGGGAAGAGCACACTGACCGCACTCTGTCAATGTAACACACCCAGGGAAGAGCAGACTGACCCCACTCTGTCAATGTAACACACCCTGGGAAGAGCAGACTGACCCCAATCTGTCAATGTAACACACCCAGTGAAGAGCAGACTGACCCCACTCTGTCACTGTAACACACCCAGGGAAGAGCAGACTGACCCCACTCTGTCAATGTAACAAACACATGGAACAGCAGACTGACCCCACTCTGTCAATGTAACAGACGCTGGTAAGAGCAGACTGACCGCACTCAGTCAATGTAACCCACCCAGGGAAGAGCAGACTGACCCCACTCTGTCAATCTAATGCACCCTGGGAAGAGCAGACTGACCCCACTCTGTCACTGTAACACACCCAGGGACGAGCAGACTGACCCCACTCTGTCAATGTAACACGCCCAGGGAAGCGTAGACTGACCCCACTCTATCAATGAAACACACCCAAGGAAGAGCAGACTGACCCCACTCTGTCAATGTAACATACCCTGGGAGGAGCAGACTGACCCCACTCTGTCAATGTAAAACACCCTGGGAAGAGCAGACTGACCGCACTCTGTCAATGTAACACACGCAGGGAAGAGTAGACTGACCCCACTCTGTCAATGTAACACACGCAGGGAAGAGTAGACTGACCCCACTCTGTCAATGTAACACACACAGGGAAGAGCAGACGGACCCCACTCTGTCAATGTCACACACCCTGGGAGGAGCAGACTGACCCCACACTGTCAATGTAACACACCCAGGGAAGAGCAGACTGACCCCACTCTGTCAATGTAAGACACCCAGTGCAGAGTAGACTGATCCCACTCTGTCAATGTAACACACCCAGGGAAGAGCAGACTGACCTCACTCTGTCAATGTAACACACCCCGGGAAGAGCAGACTGACCCCACTCTGTCAATGTAACACACCCAGGGAAGAGCAGACTGACCCCACTCTGTCAATGTAAAACACCCAGGGAAGAGCAGACTGACCCCTTTCTGTCAACGTTTCACACCCAGGGAAGATCAGACTGACCCAACTCTGTCAATGTAACACATTCTGGGAAGAGCAGGCTGACCCAACTCTGTCATTGTAACACACCCAGGGAAGAGCAGACTGACCCCTCTCTGTCATTGTAACGCACCCAGGGAAGAGCAGACTGACCTCACTCTGTCAATGTAACACACCCAGGGAAGAGCAGACAGATACCACTCTGTCAATGTAACACACCCTGGGAGAGCAGACTGACCCCAATCTGTCAATGTAACACACCCAGTGAAGAGCAGACTGACCCCACTCTGTCACTGTAACACACCCAGGGAAGAGCAGACTGACCCCACTCTGTCAATGTAACAAACCCATGGAACAGCAGACTGACCCCACTCTGTCAATGTAACAGACGCTGGTAAGAGCAGACTGACCGCACTCAGTCAATGTAACCCACCCAGGGAAGAGCAGACTGACCCCACTCTGTCAATCTAATGCACCCTGGGAAGAGCAGACTGACCCCACTCTGTCACTGTAACACACCCAGGGACGAGCAGACTGACCCCACTCTGTCAATGTAACACGCCCAGGGAAGCGTAGACTGACCCCACTCTATCAATGAAACACACCCAAGGAAGAGCAGACTGACCCCACTCTGTCAATGTAACATACCCTGGGAGGAGCAGACTGACCCCACTCTGTCAATGTAACACACCCTGGGAAGAGCAGACTGACCGCACTCTGTCAATGTAACACACGCAGGGAAGAGTAGACTGACCCCACTCTGTCAATGTAACACACGCAGGGAAGAGTAGACTGACCCCACTCTGTCAATGTAACACACACAGGGAAGAGCAGACGGACCCCACTCTGTCAATGTCACACACCCTGGGAGGAGCAGACTGACCCCACTCTGTCAATGTAACACACCCAGGGAAGAGCAGACTGACCCCACTCTGTCAATGTAAGACACCCAGTGCAGAGTAGACTGATCCCACTCTGTCAATGTAACACACCCAGGGAAGAGCAGACTGACCTCACTCTGTCAATGTAACACACCCCGGGAAGAGCAGACTGACCCCACTCTGTCAATGTAACACACCCAGGGAAGAGCAGACTGACCCCACTCTGTCAATGTAAAACACCCAGGGAAGAGCAGACTGACCCCTTTCTGTCAACGTTTCACACCCAGGGAAGATCAGACTGACCCAACTCTGTCAATGTAACACATTCTGGGAAGAGCAGGCTGACCCAACTCTGTCATTGTAACACACCCAGGGAAGAGCAGACTGACCCCTCTCTGTCATTGTAACGCACCCTGGGAAGAGCAGACTGACCTCACTCTGTCAATGTAACACACCCAGGAAAGAGCAGACAGATACCACTCTGTCAATGTAACACTCCAAGGGAAGAACAGACTGACCCCACTCGGTCAATGGAACACACCCAGTGGAGAGCAGACTGACACCACCCTGTCACTGTAACACTCCCAGGGAAGAACAGACTGACGCCACTCTGTCAATGTAACACACCCAAGGAAGAGCAGACTGACCCAACACAGTCAATTCAACACACCCAAGGAAGAACAGACTGACCCCACTCTGTCAATGTAACACACCCAGGGAAGAGCAGACTGACCCCACTCTGTCAATGTAACAAACCCAGGGAAGAGCAGACGGACCTCACTCTGTCAATGTAACACACCCAGGGAAGAGCAGACTGACCCCACTCTGTCAATGTAACACACCCAGGGAAGAGCAGACTGACCCCACTCTTTCAATGCAACACACGCAGGGAAGAGCAGACTGAATTCATTCTGTCAATGTAACCCACACATAAAAAGCAGACTGAACCCACTCTGTCAATGTGACATGCCCTGGGAAGAGCAGACTGACCACACTCTGTCATTGTAACACAGCAAGGGAAGAGCAGACTGACCCCACTCTGTCAATGTAACAAACCCTGGGAGAAAAGACTGTCCCCACTCTGTCAATGTAACACACCCAGGGAAGAGCAGACTGAACCCACTCTGTCAATGTAACACACCCAGGGAAGAACAGACTGACCCCACTCTGTCAATATAAAACACCCAGGGAAGAGCAGATTGACCCCACTCAGTCAATGTAACCCTCCCATAAAAGAGCAGACTGACCCCACTCTGGCAATGTGACACGCCCTGGGAAGAGCAGACTGACCACACTCTGTCAATGCAACACACCCTGGGAAGAGCAGACTGACCCCCACTCTGTTAATGTAACACACCCAGGGAACTGCGCACAGACCACACTCTGTCATTGTAACACAATAAGGGAAGAGCAGACTGACCCCACTGTGTCAATGTAAGACACTTGGCAAGAGCAGACTGACCCCAATCAGTCAATGTAACACACCCAGGGAAGAGAAGACTGACCCCACTCTGTCAATGTAACCCTCCCAGGGAAGAGCAGACTGACCCCACTCTGTCAATGTAACACACCCAGGGAAGAGCAGACTGACCCCAATCTGTCAATGTAACCCACCCATAAAAGAGCAGACTGACCCCACTCTGTCAATGTAACACAGCCAGGGAAGAGCAGACTGACCCCACTGTGTCAATGTAACACACCCAGGGAAGAGCAGACTGACCCCACTCTGTCAGTATATCACACCCAGGGAAGAGCAGACTGACCCCACTCTGTCAATGTAACCCACCCATAAAAGAGCAGACTGACCCCACTCTGTCAATGTAACGCAGCCAGGGAAGAGCAGACTGACCCCACTGTGTCAATGTAACACACCCAGGGAAGAGCAGACTGACCCCACTCTGTCAGTATATCACACCCAGGGAAGAGCAGACTGACCCCACTCTGTCAATGTAACACACCCAGGGAAGATCAGACTGACCCCACTCTGTCAATGTAACACACCCAGGGAAGAGTAGACTGACCCCACTCTGTCAATGTAATCCACCCAGGGAAGAGCAGACTGTCCCCACTCTGTCAATGTAACACACCCAGTGAAGAGCAGACTGAGCCCAGTCTGTCAATGTAAAACACCGAGGGAAGAGCTGACTGACCCCACTCTGTCAATGTCACGCACCCAGGGAAGAACAGACTGACCCCACTCTGTCAATGTAACACACCCAGGGAAGAGCAGACTGACCCCACTCTGTCAATCTCACGCACCCAGGGAAGAGCACACTGACCGCACTCTGTCAATGTAACACACCCAGGGAAGAGCAGACTGTCCCCACTCTGTCAATGTAACACACCCTGGGAAGAGCAGACTGACCCCACTCTGTCACTGTAACACACCCAGGGAAGAGCAGACTGACCCCACTCTGTCAATGTAACAAACCCAGAGAAGAGCAGACTGACCCCACTCTGTCAATGTAACAGACGCAGGGAAGAGCAGACTGACCGCACTCAGTCAATGTAACCCACCCTGGGAAGAGCAGACTGACCCCACTCTGTCAATGTAACACACCCAGGGAAGAGCAGACTGACCCCACTCTGTCAATGTAACACATTCTGGGAAGAGCAGACTGACCCAACTCTGTCATTGTAACACACCCAGGGAAGAGCAGACTGACCCCTCTCTGTCATTGTAACACACCCAGGGAAGAGCAGACTGACCTCACTCTGTCAATGTAACACACCCAGGGAAATGCAGACTGACCCCACTCTGTCAATGTAACACACCCAGGGAAGAGCAGACTGACCCCACTCTGTCAATGTCACGCACCCAGGGAAGAGCAGACTGACCGCACTCTGTCAATGTCACGTCCCCAGGGAAGAGCAGACTGACCCCACTGTGTCAATGTAACACACCCAGGGAAGAGCAGACTGACCCCACACTTTCAATGTAACACATCCAGGGAAGAGCAGACTGACCCCTCTCTGTCAATGTAACACACCCAGGGAAGAGCAGACTGACCCCACTCTGTCAATGTAACACACCCAGGGAAGAGCAGACTGACCCCACTCTGTCAATGTCACGCACCCAGGGAAGAGCAAACTGACCGCGAACTGTCAATGTAACACACCCAGGGAAGAGCAGATTGACCCCACTGTGTCAATGTAACACACCCAGGGAAGAGCAGACTGAAACCACTCTGGCAATGTAACACACCCAGGGAAGAGCAGACTGACCTCTCTCTGTCAATGTAACACACCCAGGGAAGAGCAGACTGACCCCTTTCTCTCAACGTTATAAACCCAGGGAAGATCAGACTGACCCAACTCTGTCAATGTAACACACACTGGGAAGAGCAGAGTGACCCCACTCTGTCAATGTAACACACCCAGGGAAGAACAGACTGACCCCACTCTGTCATTGTAACACACCCAGGGAAGAGCAGACGGACCTCAATCTGTCAATGTAACACTCCCAGGGAAGAGCAGACTAAGCTCACTCTGTCAATGTAACACACCCAGGGAAAGGCAGACGGACCCTGTTCTGTCAAAGTAACACACTCAGGGAAGAGCAGACTGACCCCACTCTGTCAATGTAAAGCACCCAGGGAAGAACAGACTGACCCCACTCTGTCAATAGCACAGACCCAGGGAAGAGCAGACTGACCCCACTCAGTCAATGTAACACACCCAGGGAAGAGCAGACTGACCCCACTCTGTCAATGTAACACACTCAGGGAAGAACACACTGACCCCACTCTGTCAATGTAACGCACCCAGGGAAGAGAAGATTGACCCCCCTCTGTCAATGTAACGCACCCAGGGTAGAGCGGAATGACCCCACTCTGTCAATTTAAATCACCCAGGGAAGAGCAGACTGACCCCACTCTGTCAGTATATCACACCCAGGGAAGAGCAGACTGACACCACTCTGTCAATGTAACTCACCCAGGGGAGAGCAGACTGACCCCACTCTGTCAATGTAAGACACCCAGGGAAGAGTAGACTGACCCCACTCTGTCAATGTAATACACCCAGGGTAGAGCAGACTGACCTCACTCTGTCAATGTAACACACCCAGGGAAGAGCAGACTGTCCCCACTCTGTCAATGTAACACACCCAGGGAAGAGCAGACTGACCCCAATCTGTCAATGTAAAACAACCAGGGAAGAGCAGACTGACCCCACTCTGTCAATGTCACGCACCCAGGGAAGAGCAGACTGACCCCACTCTGTCAATGTAACACACCCAGGGAAGAGCAGACTGGCCCCACCCTGTCAATGTCACGCACCCAGGGAAGAGCACACTGACCGCACTCTGTCAATGTAACACACCCAGGGAAGAGCAGACTGACCCCACTCTGTCAATGTAACACACCCTGGGAAGAGCAGACTGACCCCAATCTGTCAATGTAACACACCCAGTGAAGAGCAGACTGACCCCACTCTGTCACTGTAACACACCCAGGGAAGAGCAGACTGACCCCACTCTGTCAATGTAACAAACCCATGGAAGAGCAGACTGACCCCACTCTGTCAATGTAACAGACGCTGGTAAGAGCAGACTGACCGCACTCAGTCAATGTAACCCACCCAGGGAAGAGCAGACTGACCCCACTCTGTCAATCTAATGCACCCTGGGAAGAGCAGACTGACCCCACTCTGTCACTGTAACACACCCAGGGACGAGCAGACTGACCCCACTCTGTCAATGTAACACGCCCAGGGAAGCGTAGACTGACCCCACTCTATCAATGAAACACACCCAAGGAAGAGCAGACTGACCCCACTCTGTCAATGTAACATACCCTGGGAGGAGCAGACTGACCCCACTCTGTCAATGTAACACACCCTGGGAAGAGCAGACTGACCGCACTCTGTCAATGTAACACACGCAGGGAAGAGGAGACTGACCCCACTCTGTCAATGTAACACACGCAGGGAAGAGTAGACTGACCCCACTCTGTCAATGTAACACACACAGGGAAGAGCAGACGGACCCCACTCTGTCAATGTCACACACCCTGGGAGGAGCAGACTGACCCCACTCTGTCAATGTAACACACCCAGGGAAGAGTAGACTGACCCCACTCTGCCAATATAACCCAGCCAGGGAAGAGCAGACTGACCCCACTCTGTCAATTTAAAACACCCAGGGAAGTGCACGCTGACCCCACTCTGTCAATGTAACACACCCAGGGAAGAGCAGACTGACCCCACCCTGTCAAAGTAACACACCCAGGGAAGGGCAGACTGACCCCACTCTGTCAATGTAACACTCCCAGGGAAGAGCAGACTGACCCCACTCTGTCAATTTAAAACACCCAGGGAAGTGCACGCTGACCCCACTCTGTCAATGTAACACACCCAGGGTAGAGCAGACTGACCCCACTCTGTCAATGGAACACATGAAGGGAAGAGCAGACTGACCCCACCCTGTCAATGTAACCCACCCAGGGAAGAGCAGACTGACCCCACCCTGTCAATGTTTCAAACTCAGGGAAGAGCAGACTGACCCCCCTCTGTCAAAGAAACACAACCAGGGAAGAGTAGACTGACCCCACTCTGCCAATATAACCCAGCCAGGGAAGAGCAGACTGACCCCACTCTGTCAATTTAACACACCCAGGGAAGGGCAGACTGACCCCACTCTGCCAATGTAACACACCCAGGGATGAGCAGACTGACCACTCTCTGTCAATGTAACACTCCCAGGGAAGAACTAACTGACACCACTCTGGCAATGTAACACACCCAGGGAAAAGCAGACTGACCTCACTCGGTCAATATAACAGACACAGGGAAGAGCAGACTGACCACACTCTGTCAATGTCACGCACCCAGGGAAGAGCAGACTGACCCCACTCTGTCAATGTAACACACCCAGGGAAGAGCAGACTGACCCCACTCTGTCAATGTCACGCACCCAGGGAAGAGCACACTGACCGCACTCTTTCAATGTAACACACCCAGGGAAGAGCAGACTGACCCCACTCTGTCAATGTAACACACACTGGGAAGAGCAGACTGACCCCAATCCGTCAATGTAACACACCCTGGGAAGAGCAGACTGACCCCACTCTGTCACTGTAACACACCCAGGGAAGAGCAGACTGAACCCACTTTGTCAATGTAACAAACCCATGGAAGAGCAGACTGACCCCACTCTGTCAATGTAACAGACGCTGGTAAGAGCAGACTGACCGCACTCAGTCAATGTAACCCTCACAGGGAAGAGGAGACTGACCCCACTCTGTCAATCTAATGCACCCTGGGAAGAGCAGACTGACCCCACTCTGTCACTGTAACACACCCAGGGACGAGCAGACTGACCCCACTCTGTCAATGTAACACGCCCAGGGAAGGGTAGACTGACACCACTCTGTCAATGAAACACACCCAAGGAAGAGCAGACTGACGCCACTCTGTCAACGTAACATACCCTGGGAGGAGCAGACTGACCCCACTCTGTCAATGTAACACACCCTGGGAAGAGTAGACTGACCGCACTCTGTCAATGTAACACACGCAGGGAAGAGTAGACTGACCCCACTCTGTCAATGTAACACACGCAGGGAAGAGTAGACTGACCCCACTCTGTCAATGTAACACACACAGGGAAGAGCAGACGGACCCCACTCTGTCAATGTAACACACCCTGGGAGGAGCAGACTGACCCCACTCTGTCAATGTAACACACCCAGGGAAGAGCAGACTGACCCCACTCTGTCAATGTAAGACACCCAGTGAAGAGTAGACTGACCCCACTCTGTCAATGTAACACACACAGGGAAGAGCAGACTGACCTCACTCTGTCAATGTAACACACCCAGGGAAGAGCAGACTGACCCCACTCTGTCAATGTAACACACCCAGGGAAGAGTAGACTCACCCCACTCTGTCAATGTAACACACGCAGGGAAGAGTAGACTGACCCCACTCTGTCAATGTAACACACACAGGGAAGAGCAGACGGACCCCACTCTGTCAATGTAACACACCCTGGGAGGAGCAGACTGACCCCACTCTGTCAATGTAACACACCCAGGGAAGAGCAGACTGACCCCACTCTGTCAATGTAAGACACCCAGTGCAGAGTAGACTGATCCCACTCTGTCAATGTAACACACACAGGGAAGAGCAGACTGACCCCACTCTGTCAATGTAACACACCCAGGGAAGAGCAGACTGACCCCACTCTGTCAATGTAAAACACCCAGGGAAGAGCAGACTGACCCCTTTCTGTCAACGTTTCACACCCAGGGAAGATCAGACTGACCCAACTCTGTCAATGTAACACATTCTGGGAAGAGCAGGCTGACCCAACTCTGTCATTGTAACACACCCAGGGAAGAGCAGACTGACCCCTCTCTGTCATTGTAACACACCCAGGGAAGAGCAGACTGACCTCACTCTGTCAATGTAACACACCCAGGGAACAGCAGACTGAGCCCCCTCTTCAATGTAACACAACCAGGGAACAGACGATTGACCTGGCTAGGTCAATGTAACATACCCAGGGAACAGCAGACTAACCCTACCCTGTCAATGTAACACACCCAGGGAAGAGCAGACTGACCCCACTCTGTCAATGTAACACACCCAGGGAAGAGCAGACTGACCCCACTCTGTCAATGTCACGCACCCAGGGAAGAGCAGACTGACCGCACTCTGTCAATGTCACGCACCCAGGGAAGAGCAGACTGACCCCACTGTGTCAATGTAACACACCCAGGGAAGAGCAGACTGACCCACACATTCAATGTAACACATCCAGGGAAGAGCAGACTGACCCCTCTCTGTCAATGTAACACACCCAGGGAAGAGCAGACTGACCCCACTCTGTCAATGTAACACACCCAGGGAAGAGCAGACTGACCCCACTCTGTCAATGTCACGCACCCAGGGAAGAGCAGACTGACCGCACACTGTCAATGAAACACACCCAGGGAAGAGCAGATTGACCCCACTCTGTCAATGTGACACACCCAGGGAAGAGCAGACTGGCACCACACTTTCAATGTAACCCACCGAGGGAAGAGCAGACTGACCCCACTCTGTCAATGTAACACACCCAGGGAAGAGCAGACTGAAACCACTCTGGCAATGTAACACACCCAGGGAAGAGCAGACTGACCCCACTCTGTCAATGTCACGCACACAGGGAAGAGCACACTGACCGCACTCTGTCAATGTAACACACGCAGGGAAGAGCAGACTGACCCCACTCTGTCAATGTAACACACCCAGGGAAGAGCAGACTGACCCCACTCTGTCAATGTCACGCACCCAGGGAAGAGCACACTGACCGCACTCTGTCAATGTAACACACCCAGGGAAGAGCAGACTGACCCCACTCTGTCAATGTAACACACCCTGGGAAGAGCAGACTGACCCCAATCTGTCAATGTAACACACCCAGTGAAGAGCAGACTGACCCCACTCTGTTACTGTAACACACCCAGGGAAGAGCAGACTGACCCCACTCTGTCAATGTAACAAACCCATGGAAGAGCAGACTGACCCCACTCTGTCAATGTAACAGACGCTGGTAAGAGCAGACTGACCCCACTCTGTCAATGTAACTCTCCCAGGGAAGAGCAGACTGACCCCACTCTGTCAATGTAAGACACCCAGGGAAGAGCAGACTGACCCCAATCTGTCAATGTAACCCACCCATAAAAGAGCAGACTGACCCCACTCTGTCAATGTAACACAGCCAGGGAAGAGCAGACTGACCCCACTGTGTCAATGTAACACACCCAGGGAAGAGCAGACTGACCCCACTCTGTCAGTATATCACACCCAGGGAAGAGCAGACTGACCCCACTCTGTCAATGTAACCCACCCATAAAAGAGCAGACTGACCCCACTCTGTCAATGTAACGCAGCCAGGGAAGAGCAGACTGACCCCACTGTGTCAATGTAACACACCCAGGGAAGAGCAGACTGACCCCACTCTGTCAGTATATCACACCCAGGGAAGAGCAGACTGACCCCACTCTGTCAATGTAACACACCCAGGGAAGATCAGACTGACCCCACTCTGTCAATGTAACACACCCAGGGAAGAGTAGACTGACCCCACTCTGTCAATGTAATCCACCCAGGGAAGAGCAGACTGTCCCCACTCTGTCAATGTAACACACCCAGTGAAGAGCAGACTGAGCCCACTCTGTCAATGTAAAACACCGAGGGAAGAGCTGACTGACCCCACTCTGTCAATGTCACGCACCCAGGGAAGAACAGACTGACCCCACTCTGTCAATGTAACACACCCAGGGTAGAGCAGACTGACCCCACTCTGTCAATCTCACGCACCCAGGGAAGAGCACACTGACCGCACTCTGTCAATGTAACACACCCAGGGAAGAGCAGACTGTCCCCACTCTGTCAATGTAACACACCCTGGGAAGAGCAGACTGACCCCACTCTGTCACTGTAACACACCCAGGGAAGAGCAGACTGACCCCACTCTGTCAATGTAACAAACCCAGAGAAGAGCAGACTGACCCCACTCTGTCAATGTAACAGACGCAGGGAAGAGCAGACTGACCGCACTCAGTCAATGTAACCTACCCTGGGAAGAGCAGACTGACCCCACTCTGTCAATGTAACACACCCAGGGAAGAGCAGACTGACCCCACTCTGTCAATGTAACACATTCTGGGAAGAGCAGACTGACCCAACTCTGTCATTGTAACACACCCAGGGAAGAGCAGACTGACCCCTCTCTGTCATTGTAACACACCCAGGGAAGAGCAGACTGACCTCACTCTGTCAATGTAACACACCCAGGGAAATGCAGACTGACCCCACTCTGTCAATGTAACACACCCAGGGAAGAGCAGACTGACCCCACTCTGTCAATGTCACGCACACAGGGAAGAGCAGACTGACCGCACTCTGTCAATGTCACGTCCCCAGGGAAGAGCAGACTGACCCCACTGTGTCAATGTAACACACCCAGGGAAGAGCAGACTGACCCCACACTTTCAATGTAACACATCCAGGGAAGAGCAGACTGACCCCTCTCTGTCAATGTAACACACCCAGGGAAGAGCAGACTGACCCCACTCTGTCAATGTAACACACCCAGGGAAGAGCAGACTGACCCCACTCTGTCAATGTCACGCACCCAGGGAAGAGCAAACTGACCGCGAACTGTCAATGTAACACACCCAGGGAAGAGCAGATTGACCCCACTGTGTCAATGTAACACACCCAGGGAAGAGCAGACTGAAACCACTCTGGCAATGTAACACACCCAGGGAAGAGCAGACTGACCTCTCTCTGTCAATGTAACACACCCAGGGAAGAGCAGACTGACCCCTTTGTCTCAACGTTATAAACCCAGGGAAGATCAGACTGACCCAACTCTGTCAATGTAACACACACTGGGAAGAGCAGAGTGACCCCACTCTGTCAATGTAACACACCCAGGGAAGAACAGACTGACCCCACTCTGTCATTGTAACACACCCAGGGAAGAGCAGACGGACCTCAATCTGTCAATGTAACACTCCCAGGGAAGAGCAGACTAAGCTCACTCTGTCAATGTAACACACCCAGGGAAAGGCAGACGGACCCTGTTCTGTCAAAGTAACACACTCAGGGAAGAGCAGACTGACCCCACTCTGTCAATGTAAAGCACCCAGGGAAGAACAGACTGACCCCACTCTGTCAATAGCACAGACCCAGGGAAGAGCAGACTGACCCCACTCAGTCAATGTAACACACCCAGGGAAGAGCAGACTGACCCCACTCTGTCAATGTAACACACTCAGGGAAGAACACACTGACCCCACTCTGTCAATGTAACGCACCCAGGGAAGAGAAGATTGACCCCCCTCTGTCAATGTAACGCACCCAGGGTAGAGCGGAATGACCCCACTCTGTCAATTTAAATCACCCAGGGAAGAGCAGACTGACCCCACTCTGTCAGTATATCACACCCAGGGAAGAGTAGACTGACACCACTCTGTCAATGTAACTCACCCAGGGGAGAGCAGACTGACCCCACTCTGTCAATGTAAGACACCCAGGGAAGAGTAGACTGACCCCACTCTGTCAATGTAATACACCCAGGGTAGAGCAGACTGACCTCACTCTGTCAATGTAACACACCCAGGGAAGAGCAGACTGTCCCCACTCTGTCAATGTAACACACCCAGGGAAGAGCAGACTGACCCCAATCTGTCAATGTAAAACAACCAGGGAAGAGCAGACTGACCCCACTCTGTCAATGTCACGCACCCAGGGAAGAGCAGACTGACCCCACTCTGTCAATGTAACACACCCAGGGAAGAGCAGACTGGCCCCACCCTGTCAATGTCACGCACCCAGGGAAGAGCACACTGACCGCACTCTGTCAATGTAACACACCCAGGGAAGAGCAGACTGACCCCACTCTGTCAATGTAACACACCCTGGGAAGAGCAGACTGACCCCAATCTGTCAATGTAACACACCCAGTGAAGAGCAGACTGACCCCACTCTGTCACTGTAACACACCCAGGGAAGAGCAGACTGACCCCACTCTGTCAATGTAACAAACCCATGGAAGAGCAGACTGACCCCACTCTGTCAATGTAACAGACGCTGGTAAGAGCAGACTGACCGCACTCAGTCAATGTAACCCACCCAGGGAAGAGCAGACTGACCCCACTCTGTCAATCTAATGCACCCTGGGAAGAGCAGACTGACCCCACTCTGTCACTGTAACACACCCAGGGACGAGCAGACTGACCCCACTCTGTCAATGTAACACGCCCAGGGAAGCGTAGACTGACCCCACTCTATCAATGAAACACACCCAAGGAAGAGCAGACTGACCCCACTCTGTCAATGTAACATACCCTGGGAGGAGCAGACTGACCCCACTCTGTCAATGTAACACACCCTGGGAAGAGCAGACTGACCGCACTCTGTCAATGTAACACACGCAGGGAAGAGGAGACTGACCCCACTCTGTCAATGTAACACACGCAGGGAAGAGTAGACTGACCCCACTCTGTCAATGTAACACACACAGGGAAGAGCAGACGGACCCCACTCTGTCAATGTCACACACCCTGGGAGGAGCAGACTGACCCCACTCTGTCAATGTAACACACCCAGGGAAGAGCAGACTGACCCCACTCTGTCAATGTAAGACACCCAGTGCAGAGTAGACTGATCCCACTCTGTCAATGTAACACACCCAGGGAAGAGCAGACTGACCTCACTCTGTCAATGTAACACACCCAGGGAAGAGCAGACTGACCCCACTCTGTCAATATAACACACCCAGGGAAGAGCAGACTGACCCCACTCTGTCAATGTAAAACACCCAGGGAAGAGCAGACTGACCCCTTTCTGTCAACGTTTCACACCCAGGGAAGATCAGACTGACCCAACTCTGTCAATGTAACACATTCTGGGAAGAGCAGGCTGACCCAACTCTGTCATTGTAACACACCCAGGGAAGAGCAGACTGACCCCTCTCTGTCATTGTAACGCACCCAGGGAAGAGCAGACTGACCTCACTCTGTCAATGTAACACACCCAGGGAAGAGCAGACTGAGCCCCCTCTGTCAATGTAACACAACCAGGGAACAGACGATTGACCTGGCTAGGTCAATGTAACATACCCAGGGAAGAGCAGACGAACCCCACTCTGTCAATGTAACACACACAGGGAAGAGCAGACTGACCCCACCCTGTCAAAGTAACACACCCAGGGAAGGGTAGACTGACCCCACTCTGTCAATGTAACACTCCCAGGGAAGAGCAGACTGACCCCACTCTGTCAATTTAAAACACCCAGGGAAGTGCACGCTGACCCCACTCTGTCAATGTAACACACCCAGGGAAGAGCAGACTGACCCCACTCTGTCAATGGAACACATGAAGGGAAGAGCAGACTGACCCCACCCTGTCAATGTAACCCACCCAGGGAAGAGCAGACTGACCCCACCCTGTCAATGTTTCAAACTCAGGGAAGAGCAGACTGACCCCCCTCTGTCAAAGAAACACAACCAGGGAAGAGTAGACTGACCCCACTCTGCCAATATAACCCAGCCAGGGAAGAGCAGACTGACCCCACTCTGTCAATTTAACACACCCAGGGAAGGGCAGACTGACCCCACTCTGCCAATGTAACACACCCAGGGATGAGCAGACTGACCACTCTCTGTCAATGTAACACTCCCAGGGAAGAACTAACTGACACCACTCTGGCAATGTAACACACCCAGGGAAAAGCAGACTGACCTCACTCGGTCAATATAACAGACACAGGGAAGAGCAGACTGACCACACTCTGTCAATGTCACGCACCCAGGGAAGAGCAGACTGACCCCACTCTGTCAATGTAACACACCCAGGGAAGAGCAGACTGACCCCACTCTGTCAATGTCACGCACCCAGGGAAGAGCACACTGACCGCACTCTTTCAATGTAACACACCCAGGGAAGAGCAGACTGACCCCACTCTGTCAATGTAACACACACTGGGAAGAGCAGACTGACCCCAATCCGTCAATGTAACACACCCTGGGAAGAGCAGACTGACCCCACTCTGTCACTGTAACACACCCAGGGAAGAGCAGACTGAACCCACTTTGTCAATGTAACAAACCCATGGAAGAGCAGACTGACCCCACTCTGTCAATGTAACAGACGCTGGTAAGAGCAGACTGACCGCACTCAGTCAATGTAACCCACACAGGGAAGAGGAGACTGACCCCACTCTGTCAATCTAATGCACCCTGGGAAGAGCAGACTGACCCCACTCTGTCACTGTAACACACCCAGGGACGAGCAGACTGACCCCACTCTGTCAATGTAACACGCCCAGGGAAGGGTAGACTGACCCCACTCTGTCAATGAAACACACCCAAGGAAGAGCAGACTGACGCCACTCTGTCAATGTAACATACCCTGGGAGGAGCAGACTGACCCCACTCTGTCAATGTAACACACCCTGGGAAGAGCAGACTGACCGCACTCTGTCAATGTTACACACGCAGGGAAGAGTAGACTGACCCCACTCTGTCAATGTAACACACGCAGGGAAGAGTAGACTGACCCCACTCTGTCAATGTAACACACACAGGGAAGAGCAGACGGACCCCACTCTGTCAATGTAACACACCCTGGGAGGAGCAGACTGACCCCACTCTGTCAATGTAACACACCCAGGGAAGAGCAGACTGACCCCACTCTGTCAATGTAAGACACCCAGTGAAGAGTAGACTGACCCCACTCTGTCAATGTAACACACACAGGGAAGAGCAGACTGACCTCACTCTGTCAATGTAACACACCCAGGGAAGAGCAGACTGACCCCACTCTGTCAATGTAACACACCCAGGGAAGAGCAGACTGACCCCACTCTGTCAATGTAAAACACCCAGGGAAGAGCAGACTGACCCCTTTCTGTCAACGTTTCACACCCAGGGAAGATCAGACTGACCCAACTCTGTCAATGTAACACATTCTGGGAAGAGCAGACTGACCCAACTCTGTCATTGTAACACACCCAGGGAAGAGCAGACTGACCCCTCTCTGTCATTGTAACACACCCAGGGAAGAGCTGACTGACCTCACTCTGTCAATGTAACACACCCAGGGAAGAGCAGACTGTCCCCACTCTGTCAATGTAACAAACCCAGGGAAGAGCAGACTGACCCCAATCTGTCAATGTAAAACACCCAGGGAAGAGCAGACTGACCCCACTCTGTCAATGTCACGCACCCAGGGAAGAGCAGACTGACCCCACTCTGTCAATGTTACACACCCAGGGAAGAGCAGACTAACCCCACTCTGTCAATGTCACGCACCCAGGGAAGAGCACACTGACCGCACTCTGTCAATGTAACACACCCAGGGAAGAGCAGACTGACCCAACTCTGTCAATGTAACACACCCTGGGAAGAGCAGACTGACCCCACTCTGTCACTGTAACACACCCAGGGAAGAGCAGACTGACCCCACTCTGTCAATGTAACAAACCCATGGAAGAGCAGACTGACCCCACTCTGTCAATGAAACAGACGCTGGTAAGAGCTGACTGACCGCTCTCAGTCAATGTAACCCACCCAGGGAAGAGCAGACTGACCCCACTCTGTCAATCTAATGCACCCTGGGAAGAGCAGACTGACCCAACTCTGTCACTGTAACACACCCAGGGACGAGCAGACTGACCCCACTCTGTCAATGTAACACGCCCAGGGAAGGGTAGACTGACCCCACTCTGTCAATGAAACACACCCAAGGAAGAGCAGACTGACCCCACTCTGTCAATGTAACACACCCTGGGAAGAGCAGACTGACCGCACTCTGTCAATGTAACACACGCAGGGAAGAGTAGACTGACCCCACTCTGTCAATGTAACACACACAGGGAAGAGCAGACGGACCCCACTCTGTCAATGTAACACACCCTGGGAGGAGCAGACTGACCCCACTCTGTCAATGTAACACACCCAGGGAAGAGCAGACTGACCCCACTCTGTCAATGTAAGACACCCAGTGCAGAGTAGACTGATCCCACTCTGTCAATGTAACACACACAGGGAAGAGCAGACTGACCCCACTCTGTCAATGTAACACACCCAGGGAAGAGCAGACTGACCCCACTCTGTCAATGTAAAACACCCAGGGAAGAGCAGACTGACCCCTTTCTGTCAACGTTTCACACCCAGGGAAGATCAGACTGACCCAACTCTGTCAATGTAACACATTCTGGGAAGAGCAGGCTGACCCAACTCTGTCATTGTAACACACCCAGGGAAGAGCAGACTGACACCTCTCTGTCATTGTAACACACCCAGGGAAGAGCAGACTGACCTCACTCTGTCAATGTAACACTCCCAGGGAACAGCAGACTGAGCCCCCTCTTCAATGTAACACAACCAGGGAACAGACGATTGACCTGGCTAGGTCAATGTAACATACCCAGGGAACAGCAGACTAACCCTACCCTGTCAATGTAACACACCCAGGGAAGAGCAGACTGACCCCACTCTGTCAATGTAACACACCCAGGGAAGAGCAGACTGACCCCACTCCGTCAATGTCACGCACCCAGGGAAGAGCAGACTGACCGCACTCTGTCAATGTCACGCACCCAGGGAAGAGCAGACTGACCCCACTGTGTCAATGTAACACACCCAGGGAAGAGCAGACTGACCCACACATTCAATGTAACACATCCAGGGAAGAGCAGACTGACCCCTCTCTGTCAATGTAACACACCCAGGTAAGAGCAGACTGACCCCACTCTGTCAATGTAACACACCCAGGGAAGAGCAGACTGACCCCACTCTGTCAATGTCACGCACCCAGGGAAGAGCAGACTGACCGCACACTGTCAATGAAACACACCAGGGAAGAGCAGATTGACCCCACTCTGTCAATGTGACACACCCAGGGAAGAGCAGACTGGCACCACACTTTCAATGTAACCCACCGAGGGAAGAGCAGACTGACCCCACTCTGTCAATGTAACACACCCAGGGAAGAGCAGACTGAAACCACTCTGGCAATGTAACACACCCAGGGAAGAGCAGACTGACCCCACTCTGTCAATGTCACGCACACAGGGAAGAGCACACTGACCGCACTCTGTCAATGTAACACACGCAGGGAAGAGCAGACTGACCCCACTCTGTCAATGTAACACACCCAGGGAAGAGCAGACTGACCCCACTCTGTCAATGTCACGCACCCAGGGAAGAGCACACTGACCGCACTCTGTCAATGTAACACACCCAGGGAAGAGCAGACTGACCCCACTCTGTCAATGTAACACACCCTGGGAAGAGCAGACTGACCCCAATCTGTCAATGTAACACACCCAGTGAAGAGCAGACTGACCCCACTCTGTCACTGTAACACACCCAGGGAAGAGCAGACTGACCCCACTCTGTCAATGTAACAAACCCATGGAAGAGCAGACTGACCCCACTCTGTCAATGTAACAGACGCTGGTAAGAGCAGACTGACCCCACTCTGTCAATGTAACCCTCCCAGGGAAGAGCAGACTGACCCCACTCTGTCAATGTAACACTCCCAGGGAAGAGCAGACTGACCCCAATCTGTCAATGTAACCCACCCATAAAAGAGCAGACTGACCCCACTCTGTCAATGTAACACAGCCAGGGAAGAGCAGACTGACCCCACTGTGTCAATGTAACACACCCAGGGAAGAGCAGACTGACCCCACTCTGTCAGTATATCACACCCAGGGAAGAGCAGACTGACCCCACTCTGTCAATGTAACCCACCCATAAAAGAGCAGACTGACCCCACTCTGTCAATGTAACGCAGCCAGGGAAGAGCAGACTGACCCCACTGTGTCAATGTAACACACCCAGGGAAGAGCAGACTGACCCCACTCTGTCAGTATATCACACCCAGGGAAGAGCAGACTGACCCCACTCTGTCAATGTAACACACCCAGGGAAGATCAGACTGACCCCACTCTGTCAATGTAACACACCCAGGGAAGAGTAGACTGACCCCACTCTGTCAATGTAATCCACCCAGGGAAGAGCACACTGTCCCCACTCTGTCAATGTAACACACCCAGTGAAGAGCAGACTGAGCCCACTCTGTCAATGTAAAACACCGAGGGAAGAGCTGACTGACCCCACTCTGTCAATGTCACGCACCCAGGGAAGAACAGACTGACCCCACTCTGTCAATGTAACACACCCAGGGAAGAGCAGACTGACCCCACTCTGTCAATCTCACGCACCCAGGGAAGAGCACACTGACCGCACTCTGTCAATGTAACACACCCAGGGAAGAGCAGACTGTCCCCACTCTGTCAATGTAACACACCCTGGGAAGAGCAGACTGACCCCACTCTGTCACTGTAACACACCCAGGGAAGAGCAGACTGACCCCACTCAGTCAATGTAACCCACCCTGGGAAGAGCAGACTGACCCCACTCTGTCAATGTCACGTCCCCAGGGAAGAGCAGACTGACCCCACTGTGTCAATGTAACACACCCAGGGAAGAGCAGACTGACCCCACACTTTCAATGTAACACATCCAGGGAAGAGCAGACTGACCCCTCTCTGTCATTGTAACACACCCAGGGAAGAGCAGACTGACCTCACTCTGTCAATGTAACACACCCAGGGAAATGCAGACTGACCGCACTCTGTCAATGTCACGTCCCCAGGGAAGAGCAGACTGACCCCACTGTGTCAATGTAACACACCCAGGGAAGAGCAGACTGACCCCACACTTTCAATGTAACACATCCAGGGAAGAGCAGACTGACCCCTCTCTGTCAATGTAACACACCCAGGGAAGAGCAGACTGACCCCACTCTGTCAATGTAACACACCCAGGGAAGAGCAGACTGACCCCACTCTGTCAATGTCACGCACCCAGGGAAGAGCAAACTGACCGCGAACTGTCAATGTAACACACCCAGGGAAGAGCAGATTGACCCCACTGTGTCAATGTAACACACCCAGGGAAGAGCAGACTGAAACCACTCTGGCAATGTAACACACCCAGGGAAGAGCAGACTGACCTCTCTCTGTCAATGTAACACACCCAGGGAAGAGCAGACTGACCCCTTTCTCTCAACGTTATAAACCCAGGGAAGATCAGACTGACCCAACTCTGTCAATGTAACACACACTGGGAAGAGCAGAGTGACCCCACTCTGTCAATGTAACACACCCAGGGAAGAACAGACTGACCCCACTCTGTCATTGTAACACACCCAGGGAAGAGCAGACGGACCTCAATCTGTCAATGTAACACTCCCAGGGAAGAGCAGACTAAGCTCACTCTGTCAATGTAACACACCCAGGGAAAGGCAGACGGACCCTGTTCTGTCAAAGTAACACACTCAGGGAAGAGCAGACTGACCCCACTCTGTCAATGTAAAGCACCCAGGGAAGAACAGACTGACCCCACTCTGTCAATAGCACAGACCCAGGGAAGAGCAGACTGACCCCACTCAGTCAATGTAACACACCCAGGGAAGAGCAGACTGACCCCACTCTGTCAATGTAACACACTCAGGGAAGAACACACTGACCCCACTCTGTCAATGTAACGCACCCAGGGAAGAGAAGATTGACCCCCCTCTGTCAATGTAACGCACCCAGGGTAGAGCGGAATGACCCCACTCTGTCAATTTAAATCACCCAGGGAAGAGCAGACTGACCCCACTCTGTCAGTATATCACACCCAGGGAAGAGCAGACTGACACCACTCTGTCAATGTAACTCACCCAGGGGAGAGCAGACTGACCCCACTCTGTCAATGTAAGACACCCAGGGAAGAGTAGACTGACCCCACTCTGTCAATGTAATACACCCAGGGTAGAGCAGACTGACCTCACTCTGTCAATGTAACACACCCAGGGAAGAGCAGACTGTCCCCACTCTGACAATGTAACACAGCCAGGGAAGAGCAGACTGACCCCACTGTGTCAATGTAACACACCCAGGGAAGAGCAGACTGACCCCACTCTGTCAGTATATCACACCCAGGGAAGAGCAGACTGACCCCACTCTGTCAATGTAACCCACCCATAAAAGAGCAGACTGACCCCACTCTGTCAATGTAACGCAGCCAGGGAAGAGCAGACTGACCCCACTGTGTCAATGTAACACACCCTGGGAAGAGCAGACTGACCCCAATCTGTCAATGTAACACACCCAGTGAAGAGCAGACTGACCCCACTCTGTCACTGTAACACACCCAGGGAAGAGCAGACTGACCCCACTCTGTCAATGTAACAAACCCATGGAAGAGCAGACTGACCCCACTCTGTCAATGTAACAGACGCTGGTAAGAGCAGACTGACCCCACTCTGTCAATGTAACCCTCCCAGGGAAGAGCAGACTGACCCCACTCTGTCAATGTAACACTCCCAGGGAAGAGCAGACTGACCCCAATCTGTCAATGTAACCCACCCATAAAAGAGCAGACTGACCCCACTCTGTCAATGTAACACAGCCAGGGAAGAGCAGACTGACCCCACTGTGTCAATGTAACACACCCAGGGAAGAGCAGACTGACCCCACTCTGTCAGTATATCACACCCAGGGAAGAGCAGACTGACCCCACTCTGTCAATGTAACCCACCCATAAAAGAGCAGACTGACCCCACTCTGTCAATGTAACGCAGCCAGGGAAGAGCAGACTGACCCCACTGTGTCAATGTAACACACCCAGGGAAGAGCAGACTGACCCCACTCTGTCAGTATATCACACCCAGGGAAGAGCAGACTGACCCCACTCTGTCAATGTAACACACCCAGGGAAGATCAGACTGACCCCACTCTGTCAATGTAACACACCCAGGGAAGAGTAGACTGACCCCACTCTGTCAATGTAATCCACCCAGGGAAGAGCACACTGTCCCCACTCTGTCAATGTAACACACCCAGTGAAGAGCAGACTGAGCCCACTCTGTCAATGTAAAACACCGAGGGAAGAGCTGACTGACCCCACTCTGTCAATGTCACGCACCCAGGGAAGAACAGACTGACCCCACTCTGTCAATGTAACACACCCAGGGAAGAGCAGACTGACCCCACTCTGTCAATCTCACGCACCCAGGGAAGAGCACACTGACCGCACTCTGTCAATGTAACACACCCAGGGAAGAGCAGACTGTCCCCACTCTGTCAATGTAACACACCCTGGGAAGAGCAGACTGACCCCACTCTGTCACTGTAACACACCCAGGGAAGAGCAGACTGACCCCACTCAGTCAATGTAACCCACCCTGGGAAGAGCAGACTGACCCCACTCTGTCAATGTCACGTCCCCAGGGAAGAGCAGACTGACCCCACTGTGTCAATGTAACACACCCAGGGAAGAGCAGACTGACCCCACACTTTCAATGTAACACATCCAGGGAAGAGCAGACTGACCCCTCTCTGTCATTGTAACACACCCAGGGAAGAGCAGACTGACCTCACTCTGTCAATGTAACACACCCAGGGAAATGCAGACTGACCGCACTCTGTCAATGTCACGTCCCCAGGGAAGAGCAGACTGACCCCACTGTGTCAATGTAACACACCCAGGGAAGAGCAGACTGACCCCACACTTTCAATGTAACACATCCAGGGAAGAGCAGACTGACCCCTCTCTGTCAATGTAACACACCCAGGGAAGAGCAGACTGACCCCACTCTGTCAATGTAACACACCCAGGGAAGAGCAGACTGACCCCACTCTGTCAATGTCACGCACCCAGGGAAGAGCAAACTGACCGCGAACTGTCAATGTAACACACCCAGGGAAGAGCAGATTGACCCCACTGTGTCAATGTAACACACCCAGGGAAGAGCAGACTGAAACCACTCTGGCAATGTAACACACCCAGGGAAGAGCAGACTGACCTCTCTCTGTCAATGTAACACACCCAGGGAAGAGCAGACTGACCCCTTTCTCTCAACGTTATAAACCCAGGGAAGATCAGACTGACCCAACTCTGTCAATGTAACACACACTGGGAAGAGCAGAGTGACCCCACTCTGTCAATGTAACACACCCAGGGAAGAACAGACTGACCCCACTCTGTCATTGTAACACACCCAGGGAAGAGCAGACGGACCTCAATCTGTCAATGTAACACTCCCAGGGAAGAGCAGACTAAGCTCACTCTGTCAATGTAACACACCCAGGGAAAGGCAGACGGACCCTGTTCTGTCAAAGTAACACACTCAGGGAAGAGCAGACTGACCCCACTCTGTCAATGTAAAGCACCCAGGGAAGAACAGACTGACCCCACTCTGTCAATAGCACAGACCCAGGGAAGAGCAGACTGACCCCACTCAGTCAATGTAACACACCCAGGGAAGAGCAGACTGACCCCACTCTGTCAATGTAACACACTCAGGGAAGAACACACTGACCCCACTCTGTCAATGTAACGCACCCAGGGAAGAGAAGATTGACCCCCCTCTGTCAATGTAACGCACCCAGGGTAGAGCGGAATGACCCCACTCTGTCAATTTAAATCACCCAGGGAAGAGCAGACTGACCCCACTCTGTCAGTATATCACACCCAGGGAAGAGCAGACTGACACCACTCTGTCAATGTAACTCACCCAGGGGAGAGCAGACTGACCCCACTCTGTCAATGTAAGACACCCAGGGAAGAGTAGACTGACCCCACTCTGTCAATGTAATACACCCAGGGTAGAGCAGACTGACCTCACTCTGTCAATGTAACACACCCAGGGAAGAGCAGACTGTCCCCACTCTGACAATGTAACACACCCAGGGAAGAGCAGACTGACCCCAATCTGTCAATGTAAAACAACCAGGGAAGAGCAGACTGACCCCACTCTGTCAATGTCACGCACCCAGGGAAGAGCAGACTGACCCCACTCTGTCAATGTAACACACCCAGGGAAGAGCAGACTGGCCCCACCCTGTCAATGTCACGCACCCAGGGAAGAGCACACTGACCGCACTCTGTCAATGTAACACACCCAGGGAAGAGCAGACTGACCCCACTCTGTCAATGTAACACACCCTGGGAAGAGCAGACTGACCCCAATCTGTCAATGTAACACACCCAGTGAAGAGCAGACTGACCCCACTCTGTCACTGTAACACACCCAGGGAAGAGCAGACTGACCCCACTCTGTCAATGTAACAAACCCATGGAACAGCAGACTGACCCCACTCTGTCAATGTAACAGACGCTGGTAAGAGCAGACTGACCGCACTCAGTCAATGTAACCCACCCAGGGAAGAGCAGACTGACCCCACTCTGTCAATCTAATGCACCCTGGGAAGAGCAGACTGACCCCACTCTGTCATTGTAACGCACCCAGGGAAGAGCAGACTGACCTCACTCTGTCAATATAACACACCCAGGGAAGAGCAGACTGAGCCCCCTCTGTCAATGTAACACAACCAGGGAACAGACGATTGACCTGGCTAGGTCAATGTAACATACCCAGGGAAGAGCAGACTGACCCCACTCTGTCAATGTAAAACACCCAGGGAAGAGCAGACTGACCCCTTTCTGTCAACGTTTCACACCCAGGGAAGATCAGACTGACCCAACTCTGTCAATGTAACACATTCTGGGAAGAGCAGGCTGACCCAACTCTGTCATTGTAACACACCCAGGGAAGAGCAGACTGACCCCTCTCTGTCATTGTAACGCACCCAGGGAAGAGCAGACTGACCTCACTCTGTCAATGTAACACACCCAGGGAAGAGCAGACTGACCCCACCCTGTCAAAGTAACACACCCAGGGAAGGGCAGACTGACCCCACTCTGTCAATGTAACACTCCCAGGGAAGAGCAGACTGACCCCACTCTGTCAATTTAAAACACCCAGGGAAGTGCACGCTGACCCCCTTTCTGTCAATGTAACACACCCAGGGAAGAGCAGACTGACCCCACTCTGTCAATGGAACACATGAAGGGAAGAGCAGACTGACCCCACCCTGTCAATGTAACCCACCCAGGGAAGAGCAGACTGACCCCACCCTGTCAATGTAACACACTCAGGGAAGAGCAGACTGACCCCCCTCTGTCAATGAAACACACCCAGGGAAGAGTAGACTGACCCCACTCTGCCAATATAACCCAGCCAGGGAAAAGCAGACTGACCCCACTCTGTCAATTTAACACACCCAGGGAAGGGCAGACTGACCCCACTCTGCCAATGTAACACACCCAGGGATGAGCAGACTGACCACTCTCTGTCAATGTAACACTCCCAGGGAAGAACTAACTGACACCACTCTGGCAATGTAACACACCCAGGGAAAAGCAGACTGACCTCACTCGGTCAATATAACAGACACAGGGAAGAGCAGACTGACCACACTCTGTCAATGTCACGCACCCAGGGAAGAGCAGACTGACCCCACTCTGTCAATGTAACACACCCAGGGAAGAGCAGACTGACCCCACTCTGTCAATGTAACACACCCAGGGAAGAGCAGACTGACCCCACTCTGTCAATGTCACGCACCCAGGGAAGAGCACACTGACCGCACTCTGTCAATGTAACACACCCAGGGAAGAGCAGACTGACCCCACTCTGTCAATGTAACACACACTGGGAAGAGCAGACTGACCCCAATCCGTCAATGTAACACACCCTGGGAAGAGCAGACTGACCCCACTCTGTCACTGTAACACACCCAGGGAAGAGCAGACTGACCCCACTTTGTCAATGTAACAAACCCATGGAAGAGCAGACTGACCCCACTCTGTCAATGTAACAGACGCTGGTAAGAGCAGACTGACCGCACTCAGTCAATGTAACACACCCAGGGAAGAGCAGACTGACCCCACTCTGTCAATCTAATGCACCCTGGGAAGAGCAGACTGACCCCACTCTGTCACTGTAACACACCCAGGGACGAGAAGACTGACCCCACTCTGTCAATGTAACACGCCCAGGGAAGGGTAGACTGACCCCACTCTGTCAATGTAACACACCCAGGGAAGAGCAAACTGACCCCACTGTGTCAATGTAACACACCCAGGGAAGAGCAGATTGACCCCACACATTCAATGGAACACATCCAGGGAAGAGCAGACTGACCCCTCTCTGTCAATGTAACTCACCCAGGGAAGAGCAGACTGACCCCACTCTGTAAATGTAACACACCCAGGGAACCGCAGACTGACCCCACTCTGTCAATGTCACGCACCCAGGGAAGAGCAGACTGACCCCACCCTGTCAAAGTAACACACCCAGGGAAGGGCAGACTGACCCCACTCTGTCAATGTAACACTCCCAGGGAAGAGCAGACTGACCCCACTCTGTCAATTTAAAACACCCAGGGAAGTGCACGCTGACCCCACTCTGTCAATGTAACACACCCAGGGAAGAGCAGACTGACCCCACCCTGTCAATGTAACACACTCCGGAAGAGCAGACTGACCCCCCTCTGTCAATGAAACACACCCAGGGAAGAGTAGACTGACCCCACTCTGCCAATATAACCCAGCCAGGGAAGAGCAGACTGACCCCACTCTGTCAATGTAACACACCCAGGGAAGGGCAGACTGACCCCACTGTGTCAATGTAACACACCCAGGGAAGAGCAGACTGACCCCACACATTCAATGTAACACATCCAGGGAAGAGCAGACTGACCCCTCTCTGTCAATGTAACACACCCAGGGAAGAGCAGACTGACCCCACTCTGTCAATGTAACACACCCAGGGAAGAGCAGACTGACCCCACTCTGTCAATGTCACGCACCCAGGGAAGAGCAGACTGACCGCACACTGTCAATGAAACACACCCAGGGAAGAGCAGATTGACCCCACTCTGTCAATGTGACACACCCAGGGAAGAGCAGACTGGCACCACACTTTCAATGTAACCCACCGAGGGAAGAGCAGACTGACCCCACTCTGTCAATGTAACACACCCAGGGAAGGGCAGACTGACCCCACTCTGTCAATGTAACACTCCCAGGGAAGAGCAGACTGACCCCACTCTGTCAATTTAAAACACCCAGGGAAGTGCACGCTGACCCCACTCTGTCAATGTAACACACCCAGGGAAGAGCAGACTGACCCCACCCTGTCAATGTAACACACTCCGGAAGAGCAGACTGACCCCCCTCTGTCAATGAAACACACCCAGGGAAGAGTAGACTGACCCCACTCTGCCAATATAACCCAGCCAGGGAAGAGCAGACTGACCCCACTCTGTCAATGTAACACACCCAGGGAAGGGCAGACTGACCCCACTCTGTCAATGTAACACTCCCAGGGAAGAGCAGACTGACCCCACTCTGTCAATTTAAAACACCCAGGGAAGTGCACGCTGACCCCACTCTGTCAATGTAACACACCCAGGGAAGAGCAGACTGACCCCACCCTGTCAATGTAACACACTCCGGAAGAGCAGACTGACCCCCCTCTGTCAATGAAACACACCCAGGGAAGAGTAGACTGACCCCACTCTGCCAATATAACCCAGCCAGGGAAGAGCAGACTGACCCCACTCTGTCAATGTAACACACCCAGGGAAGGGCAGACTGACCCCACTGTGTCAATGTAACACACCCAGGGAAGAGCAGACTGACCCCACACATTCAATGTAACACATCCAGGGAAGAGCAGACTGACCCCTCTCTGTCAATGTAACACACCCAGGGAAGAGCAGACTGACCCCACTCTGTCAATGTAACACACCCAGGGAAGAGCAGACTGACCCCACTCTGTCAATGTCACGCACCCAGGGAAGAGCAGACTGACCGCACACTGTCAATGAAACACACCCAGGGAAGAGCAGATTGACCCCACTCTGTCAATGTGACACACCCAGGGAAGAGCAGACTGGCACCACACTTTCAATGTAACCCACCGAGGGAAGAGCAGACTGACCCCACTCTGTCAATGTAACACACCCAGGGAAGAGCAGACTGAAACCACTCTGGCAATGTAACACACCCAGGGAAGAGCAGACTGACCCCACTCTGTCAATGTCACGCACACAGGGAAGAGCACACTGACCGCACTCTGTCAATGTAACACACCCAGGGAAGAGCAGACTGACCCCACTCTGTCAATGTAACACACCCAGGGAAGAGCAGACTGACCCCACTCTGTCAATGTCACGCACCCAGGGAAGAGCACACTGACCGCACTCTGTCAATGTAACACACCCAGGGAAGAGCAGACTGACCCCACTCTGTCAATGTAACACACCCTGGGAAGAGCAGACTGACCCCAATCTGTCAATGTAACACACCCAGTGAAGAGCAGACTGACCCCACTCTGTCACTGTAACACACCCAGGGAAGAGCAGACTGACCCCACTCTGTCAATGTAACAAACCCATGGAAGAGCAGACTGACCCCACTCTGTCAATGTAACAGACGCTGGTAAGAGCAGACTGACCGCACTCAGTCAATGTAACCCACCCAGGGAAGAGCAGACTGACCCCACTCTGTCAATCTAATGCACCCTGGGAAGAGCAGACTGACCCCACTCTGTCACTGTAACACACCCAGGGACGAGCAGACTGACCCCACTCTGTCAATGTAACACGCCCAGGGAAGCGTAGACTGACCCCACTCTATCAATGAAACACACCCAAGGAAGAGCAGACTGACCCCACTCTGTCAATGTAACATACCCTGGGATGAGCAGACTGACCCCACTCTGTCAATGTAACACACCCTGGGAAGAGCAGACTGACCGCACTCTGTCAATGTAACACACGCAGGGAAGAGTAGACTGACCCCACTCTGTCAATGTAACACACACAGGGAAGAGCAGACGGACCCCACTCTGTTACTGTAACACACCCAGGGACGAGAAGACTGACCCCACTCTGTCAATGTAACACGCCCAGGAAAGGGTAGACTGACCCCACTCTGTCAATGAAACACACCCAAGGAAGAGCAGACTGACCCCACTCTGTCAATGTAACATACCCTGGGAGGAGCAGACTGACCCCACTCTGTCAATGTAACACACCCTGGGAAGAGCAGACTGACCGCACTCTGTCAATGTAACACACGCAGGGAAGAGTAGACTGACCCCACTCTGTCAATGTAACACACGCAGGGAAGAGTAGACTGACCCCACTCTGTCAATGTAACACACACAGGGAAGAGCAGACGGACCCCACTCTGTCAATGTAACACACTCTGGGAGGAGCAGACTGACCCCACTCTGTCAATGTAACACACCCAGGGAAGAGCAGACTGACCCCACTCTGTCAATGTAAGACACCCAGTGAAGAGTAGACTGACACCACTCTGTCAATGTAACACACCCAGGGAAGAGCAGACTGACCTCACTCTGTCAATGTAACACACCCAGGGAAGAGCAGTCTGACCCCACTCTGTCAATGTAACACACCCAGGGAAGAGCAGACTGACCCCACTCTGTCAAGGTAAAACACCCAGGGAAGAGCAGACTGACCCCTTTCTGTCAACGTTTCACACCCAGGGAAGATCAGACTGACCCAACTCTGTCAATGTAACACATTCTGGGAAGAGCAGACTGACCCAACTCTGTCATTGTAACACACCCAGGGAAGAGCAGACTGACCCCTCTCTGTCATTGTAACACACCCAGGGAAGAGCAGACTGACCTCACTCTGTCAATGTAACACACCCAGGGAAGAGCAGACTGAGCCCCCTCTGTCAATGTAACACAACCAGGGAACAGACGATTGACCTGGCTCGGTCAATGTAACATACCCAGGGAAGAGCAGACTAACCCCAATCTCTCAATGTAACACACCCAGGGAAGAGCAGACTGACACCACTCTGTCAATGTAACACACCCAGGGAAGAGCAGACTGACCCCACTCTGTCAATGTCACGCACCCAGGGAAGAGCAGACTGACCGCACTCTGTCAATGTCACGCACCCAGGGAAGAGCAGACTGACCCCACTGTGTCAATGTAACACACCCAGGGAAGAGCAAACTGACCGCACACTGTCAATGTAACACACCCAGGGAAGAGCAGATTGACCCCACTGTGTCAATGTAACACACCCAGGGAAGAGCAGACTGAAACCACTCTGGCAATGTAACACACCCAGGGAAGAGCAGACTGACCTCACCCGGTCAAATATAACAGACACAGGGAAGAGCAGACTGACCACACTCTGTCATTGCAACACACCCAGGGAAGAGCAGACTGACCCCTTTCTGTCAACGTTATACCCCCAGGGAAGATCAGACTGACCCAACTCTGTCAATGTAAAACACCCAAGGAAGAGCAGACTGACCCCACTCGGTCAATGTAAAACACCCAAGGAAGAGCAGACTGACCCCACTCTGTCATTGTAACACACCCAGGGAAGAGCAGACTGACCCCTCTCTGTCAATGTAACACACCCAGGGAAGAGCAGACTGACCCCACTCTGTCAATGTAACACACCCAGGGAAGAGCAGACTGACCCCACTGTGTCAATGTAACACACCCAGGGAAGAGCAGACTGACCCCACACATTCAATGGAACACATCCAGGGAATCGCAGACTGACCCCTCTCTGTCAATGTAACTCACCCAGGGAAGAGCAGACTGACCCCACTCTGTAAATGTAACACACCCAGGGAACAGCAGACTGACCCCACTCTGTCAATGTCACGCACCCAGGGAAGAGCAGACTGACCCCACCCTGTCAAAGTAACACACCCAGGGAAGGGCAGACTGACCCCACTCTGTCAATGTAACACTCCCAGGGAAGAGCAGACTGACCCCACTCTGTCAATTTAAAACACCCAGGGAAGTGCACGCTGACCCCACTCTGTCAATGTAACACACCCAGGGAAGAGCAGACTGACCCCACTCTGTCAATGGAACACATGAAGGGAAGAGCAGACTGACCCCACCCTGTCAATGTAACCCACCCAGGGAAGAGCAGACTGACCCCACCCTGTCAATGTAACACACTCGGGAAGAGCAGACTGACCCCCCTCTGTCAATTAAACACACCCAGGGAAGAGTAGACTGACCCCACTCTGCCAATATAACCCAGCCAGGGAAGAGCAGACTGACCCCACTCTGTCAATGTAACACACCCAGGGAAGGGCAGACTGACCCCACTCTGCCAATGTAACACACCCAGGGATGAGCAGACTGACCACTCTCTGTCAATGTAACACTCCCAGGGAAGAACTAACTGAGACCACTCTGGCAATGTAACACATCCAAGGAAAAGCAGACTGACCTCACTCGGTCAATATAACAGACACAGGGAAGAGCAGACTGACCACACTCTGTCATTGCAACACACCCAGGGAAAAGCAGACTGAGTTCACTCTGTCAATGTAACAAACCCAGGGAAGAGCAGACTGACCCCTGTCTCTCAACGTTATACACCCAGGGAACATCAGACTGTCCCAACTCTGTCAATGTAACACACCCAGGAAAGAGCAGACTGACCCCACTCTGTCAATGTAACACACCCTGGGAAGAGCAGACTGACCCCACTCTGTCATTGTAACACACCCAGGGAAGAGCAGACTGACCTCACTCTGTCAATGTAACACACCCAGGGAAGAGCAGACTAACCCCATTGTCAATGTAACACACCCAGGGAAAGGCAGACGGACCCTGTTCTGTCAATGTAACACACCCAGGGAAGAGCATACTGACCCCACTCTGACAATATAACGCACCCAGGGAAGATCAGACTGACCCCACTCTGTCAGTATAACACACCCAGGGAAGAGCAGACTGACCCCACTCTGTCAATGTAACACACCCAGGGAAGAGCAGACTGACCCCACTCTGTCAATGTAAGACACACAGGGAAGAGTAGACTGACCCCACTTTGTCAATGTAACACGCCCAGGGAAGAGCAGACTCACCCCACTCTGTTCATGTAAAACACCCAGGGAAGAGCAGACTGACCCTTTCTGTCAACGTTACACACCCAGGGAAGATCAGACTGACCCAACTCTGTCAATGTAACACATTCTGGGAAGAGCAGACTGACCCCACTCTGTCAATGTAACACACCCAGGGAAGAGCAGACTGACCCCACTGTGTCAATGTAACACACCCAGGGAAGAGCAGACTGACCCCACACATTCAATGGAACACATCCAGGGAAGAGCAGACTGACCCCTCTCTGTCAATGTAACTCACCCAGGGAAGAGCAGACTGACCCCACTCTGTAAATGTAACACACCCAGGGAAGAGCAGACGAACCCCACTCTGTCAATGTAACACACCCAGGGAAGAGCAGACTGACCCCACCCTGTCAAACTAACACACCCAGGGAAGGGCAGACTGACCCCACTCTGTCAATGTAACACTCCCAGGGAAGAGCAGACTGACCCCACTCTGTCAATTTAAAACACCCAGGGAAGTGCACGCTGACCCCCTTTCTGTCAATGTAACACACCCAGGGAAGAGCAGACTGACCCCACTCTGTCAATGGAACACATGAAGGGAAGAGCAGACTGACCCCACCCTGTCAATGTAACCCACCCAGGGAAGAGCAGACTGACCCCACCCTGTCAATGTAACACACTCAGGGAAGAGCAGACTGACCCCCCTCTGTCAATGAAACACACCCAGGGAAGAGTAGACTGACCCCACTCTGCCAATATAACCCAGCCAGGGAAGAGCAGACTGACCCCACTCTGTCAATTTAACACACCCAGGGAAGGGCAGACTGACCCCACTCTGCCAATGTAACACACCCAGGGATGAGCAGACTGACCACTCTCTGTCAATGTAACACTCCCAGGGAAGAACTAACTGACACCACTCTGGCAATGTAACACACCCAGGGAAAAGCAGACTGACCTCACTCGGTCAATATAACAGACACAGGGAAGAGCAGACTGACCACACTCTGTCACTGTCACGCACCCAGGGAAGAGCAGACTGACCCCACTCTGTCAATGTAACACACCCAGGGAAGAGCAGACTGACCCCACTCTGTCAATGTAACACACCCAGGGAAGAGCAGACTGACCCCACTCTGTCAATGTCACGCACCCAAGGAAGAGCACACTGACCGCACTCCGTCAATGTAACACACCCAGGGAAGAGCAGACTGACCCCACTCTGTCAATGTAACACACACTGGGAAGAGCAGACTGACCCCAATCCGTCAATGTAACACACCCTGGGAAGAGCAGACTGACCCCACTCTGTCACTGTAACAAACCCAGGGAAGAGCAGACTGACCCCACTTTGTCAATGTAACAAACCCATGGAAGAGCAGACTGACCCCACTCTGTCAATGTAACAGACGCTGGTAAGAGCAGACTGACCGCACTCAGTCAATGTAACCCACCCAGGGAAGAGCAGACTGACCCCACTCTGTCAATCTAATGCACCCTGGGAAGAGCAGACTGACCCCACTCTGTCACTGTAACACACACAGGGACGAGAAGACTGACCCCACTCTGTCAATGTAACACGCCCAGGGAAGGGTAGACTGACCCCACTCTGTCAATGAAACACACCCAAGGAAGAGCAGACTGACCCCACTCTGTCAATGTAACATACCCTGGGAGGAGCAGACTGACCCCACTCTGTCAATGTAACACACCCTGGGAAGAGCAGACTGACCGCACTCTGTCAATGTAACACACGCAGGGAATAGTAGACTGACCCCACTCTGTCAATGTAACACACGCAGGGAAGAGTAGACTGACCCCACTCTGTCAATGTAACACACACAGGGAAGAGCAGACGGACCCCACTCTGTCAATGTAACACACTCTGGGAGGAGCAGACTGACCCCACTCTGTCAATGTAACACACCCAGGGAAGAGCAGACTGACCCCACTCTGTCAATGTAAGACACCCAGTGAAGAGTAGACTGACCCCACTCTGTCAATGTAACACACCCAGGGAAGAGCAGACTGACCTCACTCTGTCAATGTAACACACCCAGGGAAGAGCAGTCTGACCCCACTCTGTCAATGTAACACACCCAGGGAAGAGCAGACTGACCCCACTCTGTCAATGTAAAACACCCAGGGAAGAGCAGACTGACCCCTTTCTGTCAAAGTTTCACACCCAGGGAAGATCAGACTGACCCAACTCTGTCAATGTAACACATTCTGGGAAGAGCAGACTGACCCAACTCTGTCATTGTAACACACCCAGGGAAGAGCAGACTGACCCCTCTCTGTCATTGTAACACACCCAGGGAAGAGCAGACTGACCTCACTCTGTCAATGTAACACACCCAGGGAAGAGCAGACTGAGCCCCCTCTGTCAATGTAACACAACCAGGGAACAGACGATTGACCTGGCTCGGTCAATGTAACATACCCAGGGAAGAGCAGACTAACCCCAATCTCTCAATGTAACACACCCAGGGAAGAGCAGACTGACACCACTCTGTCAATGTAACACACCCAGGGAAGAGCAGACTGACCCCACTCTGTCAATGTCACGCACCCAGGGAAGAGCAGACTGACCGCACTCTGTCAATGTCACGCACCCAGGGAAGAGCAGACTGACCCCACTGTGTCAATGTAACACACCCAGGGAAGAGCAAACTGACCGCACACTGTCAATGTAACACACCCAGGGAAGAGCAGATTGACCCCACTGTGTCAATGTAACACACCCAGGGAAGAGCAGACTGAAACCACTCTGGCAATGTAACACACCCAGGGAAGAGCAGACTGACCTCACCCGGTCAAATATAACAGACACAGGGAAGAGCAGACTGACCACACTCTGTCATTGCAACACACCCAGGGAAGAGCAGACTGACCCCTTTCTGTCAACGTTATACCCCCAGGGAAGATCAGACTGACCCAACTCTGTCAATGTAACACACCGCGGGAAGAGCAGACTGACCCCACTCGGTCAATGTAAAACACCCAAGGAAGAGCAGACTGACCCCACTCTGTCATTGTAACACACCTAGGGAAGAGCAGACTGACCCCTCTCTGTCAATGTAACACACCCAGGGAAGAGCAGACTGACCCCACTCTGTCAATGTAACACACCCAGGGAAGAGCAGACTGACCCCACTGTGTCAATGTAACACACCCAGGGAAGAGCAGACTGACCCCACACATTCAATGGAACACATCCAGGGAAGAGCAGACTGACCCCTCTCTGTCAATGTAACTCACCCAGGGAAGAGCAGACTGACCCCACTCTGTAAATGTAACACACCCAGGGAACAGCAGACTGACCCCACTCTGTCAATGTCACGCACCCAGGGAAGAGCAGACTGACCCCACCCTGTCAAAGTAACACACCCAGGGAAGGGCAGACTGACCCCACTCTGTCAATGTAACACTCCCAGGGAAGAGCAGACTGACCCCACTCTGTCAATTTAAAACACCCAGGGAAGTGCACGCTGACCCCACTCTGTCAATGTAACACACCCAGGGAAGAGCAGACTGACCCCACTCTGTCAATGGAACACATGAAGGGAAGAGCAGACTGACCCCACCCTGTCAATGTAACCCACCCAGGGAAGAGCAGACTGACCCCACCCTGTCAATGTAACACACTCGGGAAGAGCAGACTGACCCCCCTCTGTCAATTAAACACACCCAGGGAAGAGTAGACTGACCCCACTCTGCCAATATAACCCAGCCAGGGAAGAGCAGACTGACCCCACCCTGTCAATGTAACACACCCAGGGAAGGGCAGACTGACCCCACTCTGCCAATGTAACACACCCAGGGATGAGCAGACTGACCACTCTCTGTCAATGTAACACTCCCAGGGAAGAACTAACTGAGACCACTCTGGCAATGTAACACATCCAAGGAAAAGCAGACTGACCTCACTCGGTCAATATAACAGACACAGGGAAGAGCAGACTGACCACACTCTGTCATTGCAACACACCCAGGGAAGAGCAGACTGAGTTCACTCTGTCAATGTAACAAACCCAGGGAAGAGCAGACTGACCCCTGTCTCTCAACGTTATACACCCAGGGAACATCAGACTGTCCCAACTCTGTCAATGTAACACACCCAGGAAAGAGCAGACTGACCCCACTCTGTCAATGTAACACACCCTGGGAAGAGCAGACTGACCCCACTCTGTCATTGTAACACACCCAGGGAAGAGCAGACTGACCTCACTCTGTCAATGTAACACACCCAGGGAAGAGCAGACTAACCCCATTGTCAATGTAACACACCCAGGGAAAGGCAGACGGACCCTGTTCTGTCAATGTAACACACCCAGGGAAGAGCATACTGACCCCACTCTGACAATATAACGCACCCAGGGAAGATCAGACTGACCCCACTCTGTCAGTATAACACACCCAGGGAAGAGCAGACTGACCCCACTCTGTCAATGTAACACACCCAGGGAAGAGCAGACTGACCCCACTCTGTCAATGTAAGACACACAGGGAAGAGTAGACTGACCCCACTTTGTCAATGTAACACGCCCAGGGAAGAGCAGACTCACCCCACTCTGTTCATGTAAAACACCCAGGGAAGAGCAGACTGACCCTTTCTGTCAACGTTACACACCCAGGGAAGATCAGACTGACCCAACTCTGTCAATGTAACACATTCTGGGAAGAGCAGACTGACCCCACTCTGTCAATGTAACACACCCAGGGAAGAGCAGACTGACCCCACTGTGTCAATGTAACACACCCAGGGAAGAGCAGACTGACCCCACACATTCAATGGAACACATCCAGGGAAGAGCAGACTGACCCCTCTCTGTCAATGTAACTCACCCAGGGAAGAGCAGACTGACCCCACTCTGTAAATGTAACACACCCAGGGAAGAGCAGACGAACCCCACTCTGTCAATGTAACACACCCAGGGAAGAGCAGACTGACCCCACCCTGTCAAACTAACACACCCAGGGAAGGGCAGACTGACCCCACTCTGTCAATGTAACACTCCCAGGGAAGAGCAGACTGACCCCACTCTGTCAATTTAAAACACCCAGGGAAGTGCACGCTGACCCCCTTTCTGTCAATGTAACACACCCAGGGAAGAGCAGACTGACCCCACTCTGTCAATGGAACACATGAAGGGAAGAGCAGACTGACCCCACCCTGTCAATGTAACCCACCCAGGGAAGAGCAGACTGACCCCACCCTGTCAATGTAACACACTCAGGGAAGAGCAGACTGACCCCCCTCTGTCAATGAAACACACCCAGGGAAGAGTAGACTGACCCCACTCTGCCAATATAACCCAGCCAGGGAAGAGCAGACTGACCCCACTCTGTCACTGTAACACGCCCAGGGACGAGAAGACTGACCCCACTCTGTCAATGTAACACGCCCAGGGAAGGGTAGACTGACCCCACTCTGTCAATGAAACACACCCAAGGAAGAGCAGACTGACCCCACTCTGTCAATGTAACATACCCTGGGAGGAGCAGACTGACCCCACTCTGTCAATGTAACACACCCTGGGAAGAGCAGACTGACCGCACTCTGTCAATGTAACACACGCAGGGAATAGTAGACTGACCCCACTCTGTCAATGTAACACACGCAGGGAAGAGTAGACTGACCCCACTCTGTCAATGTAACACACACAGGGAAGAGCAGACGGACCCCACTCTGTCAATGTAACACACTCTGGGAGGAGCAGACTGACCCCACTCTGTCAATGTAACACACCCAGGGAAGAGCAGACTGACCCCACTCTGTCAATGTAAGACACCCAGTGAAGAGTAGACTGACCCCACTCTGTCAATGTAACACACCCAGGGAAGAGCAGACTGACCTCACTCTGTCAATGTAACACACCCAGGGAAGAGCAGTCTGACCCCACTCTGTCAATGTAACACACCCAGGGAAGAGCAGACTGACCCCACTCTGTCAATGTAAAACACCCAGGGAAGAGCAGACTGACCCCTTTCTGTCAACGTTTCACACCCAGGGAAGATCAGACTGACCCAACTATGTCAATGTAACACATTCTGGGAAGAGCAGACTGACCCAACTCTGTCATTGTAACACACCCAGGGAAGAGCAGACTGACCCCTCTCTGTCATTGTAACACACCCAGGGAAGAGCAGACTGACCTCACTCTGTCAATGTAACACACCCAGGGAAGAGCAGACTGAGCCCCCTCTGTCAATGTAACACAACCAGGGAACAGACGATTGACCTGGCTCGGTCAATGTAACATACCCAGGGAAGAGCAGACTAACCCCAATCTCTCAATGTAACACACCCAGGGAAGAGCAGACTGACACCACTCTGTCAATGTAACACACCCAGGGAAGAGCAGACTGACCCCACTCTGTCAATGTCACGCACCCAGGGAAGAGCAGACTGACCGCACTCTGTCAATGTCACGCACCCAGGGAAGAGCAGACTGACCCCACTGTGTCAATGTAACACACCCAGGGAAGAGCAAACTGACCGCACACTGTCAATGTAACACACCCAGGGAAGAGCAGATTGACCCCACTGTGTCAATGTAACACACCCAGGGAAGAGCAGACTGAAACCACTCTGGCAATGTAACACACCCAGGGAAGAGCAGACTGACCTCACCCGGTCAAATATAACAGACACAGGGAAGAGCAGACTGACCACACTCTGTCATTGCAACACACCCAGGGAAGAGCAGACTGACCCCTTTTTGTCAACGTTATACCCCCAGGGAAGATCAGACTGACCCAACTCTGTCAATGTAACACACCGCGGGAAGAGCAGACTGACCCAACTCGGTCAATGTAAAACACCCAAGGAAGAGCAGACTGACCCCACTCTGTCATTGTAACACACCTAGGGAAGAGCAGACTGACCCCTCTCTGTCAATGTAACACACCCAGGGAAGAGCAGACTGACCCCACTCTGTCAATGTAACACACCCAGGGAAGAGCAGACTGACCCCACTGTGTCAATGTAACACACCCAGGGAAGAGCAGACTGACCCCACACATTCAATGGAACACATCCAGGGAAGAGCAGACTGACCCCTCTCTGTCAATGTAACTCACCCAGGGAAGAGCAGACTGACCCCACTCTGTAAATGTAACACACCCAGGGAACAGCAGACTGACCCCACTCTGTCAATGTCACGCACCCAGGGAAGAGCAGTGTGACCCCACCCTGTCAAAGTAACACACCCAGGGAAGGGCAGACTGACCCCACTCTGTCAATGTAACACTCCCAGGGAAGAGCAGACTGACCCCACTCTGTCAATTTAAAACACCCAGGGAAGTGCACGCTGACCCCACTCTGTCAATGTAACACACCCAGGGAAGAGCAGACTGACCCCACTCTGTCAATGGAACACATGAAGGGAAGAGCAGACTGACCCCACCCTGTCAATGTAACCCACCCAGGGAAGAGCAGACTGACCCCACCCTGTCAATGTAACACACTCGGGAAGAGCAGACTGACCCCCCTCTGTCAATTAAACACACCCAGGGAAGAGTAGACTGACCCCACTCTGCCAATATAACCCAGCCAGGGAAGAGCAGACTGACCCCACCCTGTCAATGTAACACACCCAGGGAAGGGCAGACTGACCCCACTCTGCCAATGTAACACACCCAGGGATGAGCAGACTGACCACTCTCTGTCAATGTAACACTCCCAGGGAAGAACTAACTGAGACCACTCTGGCAATGTAACACATCCAAGGAAAAGCAGACTGACCTCACTCGGTCAATATAACAGACACAGGGAAGAGCAGACTGACCACACTCTGTCATTGCAACACACCCAGGGAAGAGCAGACTGAGTTCACTCTGTCAATGTAACAAACCCAGGGAAGAGCAGACTGACCCCTGTCTCTCAACGTTATACACCCAGGGAACATCAGACTGTCCCAACTCTGTCAATGTAACACACCCAGGAAAGAGCAGACTGACCCCACTCTGTCAATGTAACACACCCTGGGAAGAGCAGACTGACCCCACTCTGTCATTGTAACACACCCAGGGAAGAGCAGACTGACCTCACTCTGTCAATGTAACACACCCAGGGAAGAGCAGACTAACCCCATTGTCAATGTAACACACCCAGGGAAAGGCAGACGGACCCTGTTCTGTCAATGTAACACACCCAGGGAAGAGCATACTGACCCCACTCTGACAATATAACGCACCCAGGGAAGATCAGACTGACCCCACTCTGTCAGTATAACACACCCAGGGAAGAGCAGACTGACCCCACTCTGTCAATGTAACACACCCAGGGAAGAGCAGACTGACCCCACTCTGTCAATGTAAGACACACAGGGAAGAGTAGACTGACCCCACTCTGTCAATGTAACACGCCCAGGGAAGAGCAGACTCACCCCACTCTGTTCATGTAAAACACCCAGGGAAGAGCAGACTGACCCTTTCTGTCAACGTTACACACCCAGGGAAGATCAGACTGACCCAACTCTGTCAATGTAACACATTCTGGGAAGAGCAGACTGACCCCACTCTGTCAATGCAACACACCCAGGGAAGAGCACACTGACCCCACTCTATCATTGTAACACACCCAGGGAAGAGCAGACTGACTTCACTCTGTCAATGTAACACACCCAGGGAAGAGCAGACTGACCCCATTCTGTCAATGTAACACACACAGGGAAGAGCAGACTGACCCCACTCTGTCAATGTAACTCACCCAGGGAAGAGAAGATTGCCCCCCCTTTGTCAATGTAACACACCCAGGGGAGACCAGAGTGACCTCTCTATCTCAATGTAACTCACCAAGGGAAGAGCAGACTGACCCCACTCTGTCAAAGTAACACACTCATGGAAGAGCAGACTGTCCCCACTCTGTCAAAGTAACACACTCAGGGAAGAGCAGACTGACCTCACTCTGTCAATGTAACACACCGAGGGAAGAGCACACTGTCCCCACTCTGTCAAAGTAACACACTCGGGGAAGTGCAGACTGACCCCACTCTGTCAATGTAACACACCCAGGGAAGAGCAGACTGACCCCACCCTGTCAATGTAACACACCCAGGGAAGAGCAGACTGACCCCCCTCTGTCAATGTAACACACCCAGGGAAGAGCAGACTGAACCCACCCTGTCTCTGTAACACACCCAGGGAAGAACAGACTGACCCACTCTGTCAATGTAACACACCCAGGGAAGAGCAGACTGTCCCCACTCTGTCAATGTAACCCACCCAGTGAAGAGCAGACTGACCCCTCTCCCTCCATGTAACTCACCCAGGGAAGAGCAGACTGACCCCATTCTGTCAATGTAACCCACCCAGGGAATGGCAGACTGACCGCACTCTGACATTATCACAGACACAGGGAAGAGCAGACTCACCCAACTCTGTCAATGTAACACACCCAGGGGAGACCAGAGTGACCCCTCTATCACAATGTAACTCACCTAGGGAAGAGCAGACTGACCCCACTCTGTCAAAGTAACACACTCAGGAAGAGCAGACTCTTCCCACTCTGTCAAAGTAACACACTCAGGGAAGAGCAGACTGACCTCACTCTGTCAATGTAACACACCCAGAGAAGAGCTGACTGTCCCCACTCTGTCAATGTAACACACTCAGGGAAGAGCAGACTGACCGCACTCTGTCAATGTAACACACCCAGGGAAGAGCAGACTGACACCTCTCCCTCCGTGTAACTCACCCAGGGAAGAGCAGACTGACCCCACTCTTTCAATGTAACACACCCAGGGAAGTGCAGACTGACCCCACTCTGTCAATGTAACACACCCAGGGGAGAGCAGACTGACCCCTCTCTCTCCACGTAACTCACCCAGGGAAGAGCAGACTGACCCCACTCTGTCAATGTAACACACCCAGGGAAAAGCAGACTGACCCCACTCTGTCAATGTAACACACCCAGGGAACAGCAGACTGACCCCACTCTGTCAATATCACAGACCCAGGGAAGAGCAGACTCACCCAACTCTGTCAATGTAACACACCCAGGGGAGACCAGAGTGATCCCTCTATCTCAATGTAACTCGCCTAGGGAAGAGCAGACTGACCCCACTCTGTCAAAGTAACACACTCAGGGAAGAGCAGACTGACCTCACTCTGTCAATGTAACACAACCAGGGAAGGGCAGACTGACCCCACTCTGTCAATGTGACATACTCAGGGAATAGCAGTCTGACCCCACTCTGTCAATGTATCACACCCAGGGGAGAGCAGACTGACCCCACCCTGTCAATCTAACTCACCCAGGGAAGAGCAGACTGACCTCACTCTGTCAATGTAACACACCGCGGGAAGAGCAGACTAACCCCACTCTGTCAATGTAACACACCCAAGGAAGAGCAGTCTGACCCCACTCTGTCATTGTAACACAGCCAGGGAAGAGCAGACTGACCCCTCTCTGTCAATGTAACTCACCCAGGGAACAGAAGATTGACCTCACTCGGTCAATGTAACATACCCAGGGAAGAGCAGACTAACCCCACTCTGTCAATGTAACACATCCAGGGAAGAGCAGACTGACCCCACACATTCAATGTAACACACCCGGGGAAGAGCAGACTAACCCCACTCTGTCAATGTAACACACCCAAGGAAGAGCAGTCTGACCCCACTCTGTCATTGTAACACAGCCAGGGAAGAGCAGACTGACCCCTATCTGTCAATGTAACTCACCCAGGGAACAGAAGATTGACCTCACTCGGTCAATGTAACATACCCAGGGAAGAGCAGACTAACCCCACTCTGTCAATGTAACACACCCAGGGAAGAGCAGACTGACCCCACACTGTCAATGTAACACACCCAGGGAAGAGCAGACTGACCCCACTCTGTCAATGTCACGCACCCAGGGAAGAGCAGACTGACCGCAGTCTGTCAATGTAACACACCCAGGGAAGAGCAGATTGATCCCACTGTGTCAATGTAACACATCCAGGGAAGAGCAGACTGACCCCACACTTTCAATGTAACACATCCAGGGAAGAGCAGACTGACCGCACTCGGTCAATGTAATCCAGCCAGGGAAGAGCAGACTGACCCCTCTCTGTCAATGTAACACACCCAGGGAAGAGCAGATTTACCCCACTCTGTCAATGTAACAGACCCAGGGAAGAGCAGACTGACCCCACTCTGTCAATGTAACACACCCAGGGAAGGGCAGACTGACCCCACTCTGTCAATGTAACACACCCAGGGAAGAGCAGACTGACCCCACTCTGTCAATGTCACGCACCCAGGGAAGAGCAGACTGACCGCACTCTGTCAATGTAACACACCCAGGGAAGAGCAGATTGATCCCACTGTGTCAACGTAACACACCCAGGGAAGAGCAGACTGACCCCACTCTGTCAATGTAACACACCCAGGGAAGAGCAGACTGACCCCACTCTGTCAATGTAAGACACACAGGGAAGAGGAGACTGACCCCACTCTGTCAATGTAACACGCCCAGGGAAGAGCAGACTCACCCCACTCTGTTCATGTAAAACACCCAGGGAAGAGCAGACTGACCCTTTCTGTCAACGTTACACACCCAGGGAAGATCAGACTGACCCAACTCTGTCAATGTAACACATTCTGGGAAGAGCAGACTGACCCCACTCTGTCAATGCAACACACCCAGGGAAGAGCACACTGACCCCACTCTATCATTGTAACACACCCAGGGAAGAGCAGACTGACTTCACTCTGTCAATGTAACACACCCAGGGAAGAGCAGACTGACCCCATTCTGTCAATGTAACACACACAGGGAAGAGCAGACTGACCCCACTCTGTCAATGTAACTCACCCAGGGAAGAGAAGATTGCCCCCCCTTTGTCAATGTAACACACCCAGGGGAGACCAGAGTGACCTCTCTATCTCAATGTAACTCACCAAGGGAAGAGCAGACTGACCCCACTCTGTCAAAGTAACACACTCATGGAAGAGCAGACTGTCCCCACTCTGTCAAAGTAACACACTCAGGGAAGAGCAGACTGACCTCACTCTGTCAATGTAACACACCGAGGGAAGAGCACACTGTCCCCACTCTGTCAAAGTAACACACTCGGGGAAGTGCAGACTGACCCCACTCTGTCAATGTAACACACCCAGGGAAGAGCAGACTGACCCCACCCTGTCAATGTAACACACCCAGGGAAGAGCAGACTGACCCCCCTCTGTCAATGTAACACACCCAGGGAAGAGCAGACTGAACCCACCCTGTCTCTGTAACACACCCAGGGAAGAACAGACTGACCCACTCTGTCAATGTAACACACCCAGGGAAGAGCAGACTGTCCCCACTCTGTCAATGTAACCCACCCAGTGAAGAGCAGACTGACCCCTCTCCCTCCATGTAACTCACCCAGGGAAGAGCAGACTGACCCCATTCTGTCAATGTAACCCACCCAGGGAATGGCAGACTGACCGCACTCTGACATTATCACAGACACAGGGAAGAGCAGACTCACCCAACTCTGTCAATGTAACACACCCAGGGGAGACCAGAGTGACCCCTCTATCACAATGTAACTCACCTAGGGAAGAGCAGACTGACCCCACTCTGTCAAAGTAACACACTCAGGAAGAGCAGACTCTTCCCACTCTGTCAAAGTAACACACTCAGGGAAGAGCAGACTGACCTCACTCTGTCAATGTAACACACCCAGAGAAGAGCTGACTGTCCCCACTCTGTCAATGTAACACACTCAGGGAAGAGCAGACTGACCGCACTCTGTCAATGTAACACACCCAGGGAAGAGCAGACTGACACCTCTCCCTCCGTGTAACTCACCCAGGGAAGAGCAGACTGACCCCACTCTTTCAATGTAACACACCCAGGGAAGTGCAGACTGACCCCACTCTGTCAATGTAACACACCCAGGGGAGAGCAGACTGACCCCTCTCTCTCCACGTAACTCACCCAGGGAAGAGCAGACTGACCCCACTCTGTCAATGTAACACACCCAGGGAAAAGCAGACTGACCCCACTCTGTCAATGTAACACACCCAGGGAACAGCAGACTGACCCCACTCTGTCAATATCACAGACCCAGGGAAGAGCAGACTCACCCAACTCTGTCAATGTAACACACCCAGGGGAGACCAGAGTGATCCCTCTATCTCAATGTAACTCGCCTAGGGAAGAGCAGACTGACCCCACTCTGTCAAAGTAACACACTCAGGGAAGAGCAGACTGACCTCACTCTGTCAATGTAACACAACCAGGGAAGGGCAGACTGACCCCACTCTGTCAATGTGACATACTCAGGGAATAGCAGTCTGACCCCACTCTGTCAATGTATCACACCCAGGGGAGAGCAGACTGACCCCACCCTGTCAATCTAACTCACCCAGGGAAGAGCAGACTGACCTCACTCTGTCAATGTAACACACCGCGGGAAGAGCAGACTAACCCCACTCTGTCAATGTAACACACCCAAGGAAGAGCAGTCTGACCCCACTCTGTCATTGTAACACAGCCAGGGAAGAGCAGACTGACCCCTCTCTGTCAATGTAACTCACCCAGGGAACAGAAGATTGACCTCACTCGGTCAATGTAACATACCCAGGGAAGAGCAGACTAACCCCACTCTGTCAATGTAACACATCCAGGGAAGAGCAGACTGACCCCACACATTCAATGTAACACACCCGGGGAAGAGCAGACTAACCCCACTCTGTCAATGTAACACACCCAAGGAAGAGCAGTCTGACCCCACTCTGTCATTGTAACACAGCCAGGGAAGAGCAGACTGACCCCTATCTGTCAATGTAACTCACCCAGGGAACAGAAGATTGACCTCACTCGGTCAATGTAACATACCCAGGGAAGAGCAGACTAACCCCACTCTGTCAATGTAACACACCCAGGGAAGAGCAGACTGACCCCACACTGTCAATGTAACACACCCAGGGAAGAGCAGACTGACCCCACTCTGTCAATGTCACGCACCCAGGGAAGAGCAGACTGACCGCAGTCTGTCAATGTAACACACCCAGGGAAGAGCAGATTGATCCCACTGTGTCAATGTAACACATCCAGGGAAGAGCAGACTGACCCCACACTTTCAATGTAACACATCCAGGGAAGAGCAGACTGACCGCACTCGGTCAATGTAATCCAGCCAGGGAAGAGCAGACTGACCCCTCTCTGTCAATGTAACACACCCAGGGAAGAGCAGATTTACCCCACTCTGTCAATGTAACAGACCCAGGGAAGAGCAGACTGACCCCACTCTGTCAATGTAACACACCCAGGGAAGGGCAGACTGACCCCACTCTGTCAATGTAACACACCCAGGGAAGAGCAGACTGACCCCACTCTGTCAATGTCACGCACCCAGGGAAGAGCAGACTGACCGCACTCTGTCAATGTAACACACCCAGGGAAGAGCAGATTGATCCCACTGTGTCAACGTAACACACCCAGGGAAGAGCAGACTGACCGAAAAACTTTCAAAGTAACACATCCAGGGAAGAGCAGACTGACCGCACACGGTCAATGTAACCCACCCAGGGAAGAGCAGACTGACCCCTCTCTGTCAATGTAACACAGCCAGGGAAGAGCAGATTTACCCCACTCAGTCAATGTAACAGACCCAGGGAAGAGCAGACTGACCCCACTCTGTCAATGTAACACACCCAGGGAAGAGCAGACTGACCCCATTCTGTCAATGTAACACACCCAGGGAAGAACAGACTGACCCCACTCTGTCAATGTAAGACACCCAGGGGAGAGCAGACTTACCCCACTCTGTCAATGTAACACACCCAAGGAAGAGCAGACTGACCCCACTCTGTCAATGTAACACAACCAGGGAAGAGCAGACTGAACCCACTCTGTCAATGTAACACTCCCAGGGAAGAGCAGACTGACACCACTCTGTCAATATAACACACCCAGGGAAGAGCAGATTTACCCCACTCTGTCAATGTAACAGACCCAGGGAAGAGCAGACTGACACCACTCTGTCAATGTAACACACCCAGGGAAGGGCAGACTGACCCCATTCTGTCAATGTAACACACCCAGGGAAGAGCAGACTGACACCTCTCCCTCCGTGTAACTCACCCAGGGAAGAGCAGACTGACCCCACTCTTTCAATGTAACACACCCAGGGAAGTGCAGAATGACCCCACTCTGTCAATGTAACACACCCAGGGGAGAGCAGACTGACCCCTCTCTCTCCACGTAACTCACCCAGGGAAGAGCAGACTGACCCCACTCTGTCAATGTAACACACCCAGGGAAAAGCAGACTGACCCCACTCTGTCAATGTAACACACCCAGGGAAGAGCAGACTGACCCCACTCTGTCAATATCACAGACCCAGGGAAGAGCAGACTCACCCAACTCTGTCAATGTAACACACCCAGGGGAGACCAGAGTGATCCCTCTATCTCAATGTAACTCGCCTAGGGAAGAGCAGACTGACCCCACTCTGTCAAAGTAACACACTCAGGGAAGAGCAGACTGACCTCACTCTGTCAATGTAACACAACCAGGGAAGGGCAGACTGACCCCACTCTGTCAATGTGACATACTCAGGGAATAGCAGTCTGACCCCACTCGGTCAATGTATCACACCCAGGGGAGAGCAGACTGACCCCACCCTGTCAATCTAACTCACCCAGGGAAGAGCAGACTGACCTCACTCTGTCAATGTAACACACCGCGGGAAGAGCAGACTAACCCCACTCTGTCAATGTAACACACCCAAGGAAGAGCAGTCTGACCCCACTCTGTCATTGTAACACAGCCAGGGAAGAGCAGACTGACCCCTCTCTGTCAATGTAACTCACCCAGGGAACAGAAGATTGACCTCACTCGGTCAATGTAACATACCCAGGGAAGAGCAGACTAACCCCACTCTGTCAATGTAACACATCCAGGGAAGAGCAGACTGACCCCACACATTCAATGTAACACACCCGGGGAAGAGCAGACTAACCCCACTCTGTCAATGTAACACACCCAAGGAAGAGCAGTCTGACCCCACTCTGTCATTGTAACACAGCCAGGGAAGAGCAGACTGACCCCTATCTGTCAATGTAACTCACCCAGGGAACAGAAGATTGACCTCACTCGGTCAATGTAACATACCCAGGGAAGAGCAGACTAACCCCACTCTGTCAATGTAACACACCCAGGGAAGAGCAGACTGACCCCACACTGTCAATGTAACACACCCAGGGAAGAGCAGACTGACCCCACTCTGTCAATGTCACGCACCCAGGGAAGAGCAGACTGACCGCAGTCTGTCAATGTAACACACCCAGGGAAGAGCAGACTGACCCCACTCTGACAATGTAACACACTCTGGGAGGAGCAGACTGACCCCACTCTGTCAATGTAACACACTCTGGGAGGAGCAGACTGACCCCACTCTGTCAATGTAACACACCCAGGGAAGAGCAGACTGACCCCACTCTGTCAATGTAAGACACCCAGTGAAGAGTAGACTGACCCCACTCTGTCAATGTAACACACCCAGGGAAGAGCAGACTGACCTCACTCTGTCAATGTAACACACCCAGGGAAGAGCAGTCTGACCCCACTCTGTCAATGTAACACACCCAGGGAAGAGCAGACTGACCCCACTCTGTCAATGTAAAACACCCAGGGAAGAGCAGACTGACCCCTTTCTGTCAAAGTTTCACACCCAGGGAAGATCAGACTGACCCAACTCTGTCAATGTAACACATTCTGGGAAGAGCAGACTGACCCAACTCTGTCATTGTAACACACCCAGGGAAGAGCAGACTGACCCCTCTCTGTCATTGTAACACACCCAGGGAAGAGCAGACTGACCTCACTCTGTCAATGTAACACACCCAGGGAAGAGCAGACTGAGCCCCCTCTGTCAATGTAACACAACCAGGGAACAGACGATTGACCTGGCTCGGTCAATGTAACATACCCAGGGAAGAGCAGACTAACCCCAATCTCTCAATGTAACACACCCAGGGAAGAGCAGACTGACACCACTCTGTCAATGTAACACACCCAGGGAAGAGCAGACTGACCCCACTCTGTCAATGTCACGCACCCAGGGAAGAGCAGACTGACCGCACTCTGTCAATGTCACGCACCCAGGGAAGAGCAGACTGACCCCACTGTGTCAATGTAACACACCCAGGGAAGAGCAAACTGACCGCACACTGTCAATGTAACACACCCAGGGAAGAGCAGATTGACCCCACTGTGTCAATGTAACACACCCAGGGAAGAGCAGACTGAAACCACTCTGGCAATGTAACACACCCAGGGAAGAGCAGACTGACCTCACCCGGTCAAATATAACAGACACAGGGAAGAGCAGACTGACCACACTCTGTCATTGCAACACACCCAGGGAAGAGCAGACTGACCCCTTTCTGTCAACGTTATACCCCCAGGGAAGATCAGACTGACCCAACTCTGTCAATGTAACACACCGCGGGAAGAGCAGACTGACCCCACTCGGTCAATGTAAAACACCCAAGGAAGAGCAGACTGACCCCACTCTGTCATTGTAACACACCTAGGGAAGAGCAGACTGACCCCTCTCTGTCAATGTAACACACCCAGGGAAGAGCAGACTGACCCCACTCTGTCAATGTAACACACCCAGGGAAGAGCAGACTGACCCCACTGTGTCAATGTAACACACCCAGGGAAGAGCAGACTGACCCCACACATTCAATGGAACACATCCAGGGAAGAGCAGACTGACCCCTCTCTGTCAATGTAACTCACCCAGGGAAGAGCAGACTGACCCCACTCTGTAAATGTAACACACCCAGGGAACAGCAGACTGACCCCACTCTGTCAATGTCACGCACCCAGGGAAGAGCAGACTGACCCCACCCTGTCAAAGTAACACACCCAGGGAAGGGCAGACTGACCCCACTCTGTCAATGTAACACTCCCAGGGAAGAGCAGACTGACCCCACTCTGTCAATTTAAAACACCCAGGGAAGTGCACGCTGACCCCACTCTGTCAATGTAACACACCCAGGGAAGAGCAGACTGACCCCACTCTGTCAATGGAACACATGAAGGGAAGAGCAGACTGACCCCACCCTGTCAATGTAACCCACCCAGGGAAGAGCAGACTGACCCCACCCTGTCAATGTAACACACTCGGGAAGAGCAGACTGACCCCCCTCTGTCAATTAAACACACCCAGGGAAGAGTAGACTGACCCCACTCTGCCAATATAACCCAGCCAGGGAAGAGCAGACTGACCCCACCCTGTCAATGTAACACACCCAGGGAAGGGCAGACTGACCCCACTCTGCCAATGTAACACACCCAGGGATGAGCAGACTGACCACTCTCTGTCAATGTAACACTCCCAGGGAAGAACTAACTGAGACCACTCTGGCAATGTAACACATCCAAGGAAAAGCAGACTGACCTCACTCGGTCAATATAACAGACACAGGGAAGAGCAGACTGACCACACTCTGTCATTGCAACACACCCAGGGAAGAGCAGACTGAGTTCACTCTGTCAATGTAACAAACCCAGGGAAGAGCAGACTGACCCCTGTCTCTCAACGTTATACACCCAGGGAACATCAGACTGTCCCAACTCTGTCAATGTAACACACCCAGGAAAGAGCAGACTGACCCCACTCTGTCAATGTAACACACCCTGGGAAGAGCAGACTGACCCCACTCTGTCATTGTAACACACCCAGGGAAGAGCAGACTGACCTCACTCTGTCAATGTAACACACCCAGGGAAGAGCAGACTAACCCCATTGTCAATGTAACACACCCAGGGAAAGGCAGACGGACCCTGTTCTGTCAATGTAACACACCCAGGGAAGAGCATACTGACCCCACTCTGACAATATAACGCACCCAGGGAAGATCAGACTGACCCCACTCTGTCAGTATAACACACCCAGGGAAGAGCAGACTGACCCCACTCTGTCAATGTAACACACCCAGGGAAGAGCAGACTGACCCCACTCTGTCAATGTAAGACACACAGGGAAGAGTAGACTGACCCCACTTTGTCAATGTAACACGCCCAGGGAAGAGCAGACTCACCCCACTCTGTTCATGTAAAACACCCAGGGAAGAGCAGACTGACCCTTTCTGTCAACGTTACACACCCAGGGAAGATCAGACTGACCCAACTCTGTCAATGTAACACATTCTGGGAAGAGCAGACTGACCCCACTCTGTCAATGTAACACACCCAGGGAAGAGCAGACTGACCCCACTGTGTCAATGTAACACACCCAGGGAAGAGCAGACTGACCCCACACATTCAATGGAACACATCCAGGGAAGAGCAGACTGACCCCTCTCTGTCAATGTAACTCACCCAGGGAAGAGCAGACTGACCCCACTCTGTAAATGTAACACACCCAGGGAAGAGCAGACGAACCCCACTCTGTCAATGTAACACACCCAGGGAAGAGCAGACTGACCCCACCCTGTCAAACTAACACACCCAGGGAAGGGCAGACTGACCCCACTCTGTCAATGTAACACTCCCAGGGAAGAGCAGACTGACCCCACTCTGTCAATTTAAAACACCCAGGGAAGTGCACGCTGACCCCCTTTCTGTCAATGTAACACACCCAGGGAAGAGCAGACTGACCCCACTCTGTCAATGGAACACATGAAGGGAAGAGCAGACTGACCCCACCCTGTCAATGTAACCCACCCAGGGAAGAGCAGACTGACCCCACCCTGTCAATGTAACACACTCAGGGAAGAGCAGACTGACCCCCCTCTGTCAATGAAACACACCCAGGGAAGAGTAGACTGACCCCACTCTGCCAATATAACCCAGCCAGGGAAGAGCAGACTGACCCCACTCTGTCACTGTAACACGCCCAGGGACGAGAAGACTGACCCCACTCTGTCAATGTAACACGCCCAGGGAAGGGTAGACTGACCCCACTCTGTCAATGAAACACACCCAAGGAAGAGCAGACTGACCCCACTCTGTCAATGTAACATACCCTGGGAGGAGCAGACTGACCCCACTCTGTCAATGTAACACACCCTGGGAAGAGCAGACTGACCGCACTCTGTCAATGTAACACACGCAGGGAATAGTAGACTGACCCCACTCTGTCAATGTAACACACGCAGGGAAGAGTAGACTGACCCCACTCTGTCAATGTAACACACACAGGGAAGAGCAGACGGACCCCACTCTGTCAATGTAACACACTCTGGGAGGAGCAGACTGACCCCACTCTGTCAATGTAACACACCCAGGGAAGAGCAGACTGACCCCACTCTGTCAATGTAAGACACCCAGTGAAGAGTAGACTGACCCCACTCTGTCAATGTAACACACCCAGGGAAGAGCAGACTGACCTCACTCTGTCAATGTAACACACCCAGGGAAGAGCAGTCTGACCCCACTCTGTCAATGTAACACACCCAGGGAAGAGCAGACTGACCCCACTCTGTCAATGTAAAACACCCAGGGAAGAGCAGACTGACCCCTTTCTGTCAACGTTTCACACCCAGGGAAGATCAGACTGACCCAACTATGTCAATGTAACACATTCTGGGAAGAGCAGACTGACCCAACTCTGTCATTGTAACACACCCAGGGAAGAGCAGACTGACCCCTCTCTGTCATTGTAACACACCCAGGGAAGAGCAGACTGACCTCACTCTGTCAATGTAACACACCCAGGGAAGAGCAGACTGAGCCCCCTCTGTCAATGTAACACAACCAGGGAACAGACGATTGACCTGGCTCGGTCAATGTAACATACCCAGGGAAGAGCAGACTAACCCCAATCTCTCAATGTAACACACCCAGGGAAGAGCAGACTGACACCACTCTGTCAATGTAACACACCCAGGGAAGAGCAGACTGACCCCACTCTGTCAATGTCACGCACCCAGGGAAGAGCAGACTGACCGCACTCTGTCAATGTCACGCACCCAGGGAAGAGCAGACTGACCCCACTGTGTCAATGTAACACACCCAGGGAAGAGCAAACTGACCGCACACTGTCAATGTAACACACCCAGGGAAGAGCAGATTGACCCCACTGTGTCAATGTAACACACCCAGGGAAGAGCAGACTGAAACCACTCTGGCAATGTAACACACCCAGGGAAGAGCAGACTGACCTCACCCGGTCAAATATAACAGACACAGGGAAGAGCAGACTGACCACACTCTGTCATTGCAACACACCCAGGGAAGAGCAGACTGACCCCTTTTTGTCAACGTTATACCCCCAGGGAAGATCAGACTGACCCAACTCTGTCAATGTAACACACCGCGGGAAGAGCAGACTGACCCAACTCGGTCAATGTAAAACACCCAAGGAAGAGCAGACTGACCCCACTCTGTCATTGTAACACACCTAGGGAAGAGCAGACTGACCCCTCTCTGTCAATGTAACACACCCAGGGAAGAGCAGACTGACCCCACTCTGTCAATGTAACACACCCAGGGAAGAGCAGACTGACCCCACTGTGTCAATGTAACACACCCAGGGAAGAGCAGACTGACCCCACACATTCAATGGAACACATCCAGGGAAGAGCAGACTGACCCCTCTCTGTCAATGTAACTCACCCAGGGAAGAGCAGACTGACCCCACTCTGTAAATGTAACACACCCAGGGAACAGCAGACTGACCCCACTCTGTCAATGTCACGCACCCAGGGAAGAGCAGTGTGACCCCACCCTGTCAAAGTAACACACCCAGGGAAGGGCAGACTGACCCCACTCTGTCAATGTAACACTCCCAGGGAAGAGCAGACTGACCCCACTCTGTCAATTTAAAACACCCAGGGAAGTGCACGCTGACCCCACTCTGTCAATGTAACACACCCAGGGAAGAGCAGACTGACCCCACTCTGTCAATGGAACACATGAAGGGAAGAGCAGACTGACCCCACCCTGTCAATGTAACCCACCCAGGGAAGAGCAGACTGACCCCACCCTGTCAATGTAACACACTCGGGAAGAGCAGACTGACCCCCCTCTGTCAATTAAACACACCCAGGGAAGAGTAGACTGACCCCACTCTGCCAATATAACCCAGCCAGGGAAGAGCAGACTGACCCCACCCTGTCAATGTAACACACCCAGGGAAGGGCAGACTGACCCCACTCTGCCAATGTAACACACCCAGGGATGAGCAGACTGACCACTCTCTGTCAATGTAACACTCCCAGGGAAGAACTAACTGAGACCACTCTGGCAATGTAACACATCCAAGGAAAAGCAGACTGACCTCACTCGGTCAATATAACAGACACAGGGAAGAGCAGACTGACCACACTCTGTCATTGCAACACACCCAGGGAAGAGCAGACTGAGTTCACTCTGTCAATGTAACAAACCCAGGGAAGAGCAGACTGACCCCTGTCTCTCAACGTTATACACCCAGGGAACATCAGACTGTCCCAACTCTGTCAATGTAACACACCCAGGAAAGAGCAGACTGACCCCACTCTGTCAATGTAACACACCCTGGGAAGAGCAGACTGACCCCACTCTGTCATTGTAACACACCCAGGGAAGAGCAGACTGACCTCACTCTGTCAATGTAACACACCCAGGGAAGAGCAGACTAACCCCATTGTCAATGTAACACACCCAGGGAAAGGCAGACGGACCCTGTTCTGTCAATGTAACACACCCAGGGAAGAGCATACTGACCCCACTCTGACAATATAACGCACCCAGGGAAGATCAGACTGACCCCACTCTGTCAGTATAACACACCCAGGGAAGAGCAGACTGACCCCACTCTGTCAATGTAACACACCCAGGGAAGAGCAGACTGACCCCACTCTGTCAATGTAAGACACACAGGGAAGAGTAGACTGACCCCACTCTGTCAATGTAACACGCCCAGGGAAGAGCAGACTCACCCCACTCTGTTCATGTAAAACACCCAGGGAAGAGCAGACTGACCCTTTCTGTCAACGTTACACACCCAGGGAAGATCAGACTGACCCAACTCTGTCAATGTAACACATTCTGGGAAGAGCAGACTGACCCCACTCTGTCAATGCAACACACCCAGGGAAGAGCACACTGACCCCACTCTATCATTGTAACACACCCAGGGAAGAGCAGACTGACTTCACTCTGTCAATGTAACACACCCAGGGAAGAGCAGACTGACCCCATTCTGTCAATGTAACACACACAGGGAAGAGCAGACTGACCCCACTCTGTCAATGTAACTCACCCAGGGAAGAGAAGATTGCCCCCCCTTTGTCAATGTAACACACCCAGGGGAGACCAGAGTGACCTCTCTATCTCAATGTAACTCACCAAGGGAAGAGCAGACTGACCCCACTCTGTCAAAGTAACACACTCATGGAAGAGCAGACTGTCCCCACTCTGTCAAAGTAACACACTCAGGGAAGAGCAGACTGACCTCACTCTGTCAATGTAACACACCGAGGGAAGAGCACACTGTCCCCACTCTGTCAAAGTAACACACTCGGGGAAGTGCAGACTGACCCCACTCTGTCAATGTAACACACCCAGGGAAGAGCAGACTGACCCCACCCTGTCAATGTAACACACCCAGGGAAGAGCAGACTGACCCCCCTCTGTCAATGTAACACACCCAGGGAAGAGCAGACTGAACCCACCCTGTCTCTGTAACACACCCAGGGAAGAACAGACTGACCCACTCTGTCAATGTAACACACCCAGGGAAGAGCAGACTGTCCCCACTCTGTCAATGTAACCCACCCAGTGAAGAGCAGACTGACCCCTCTCCCTCCATGTAACTCACCCAGGGAAGAGCAGACTGACCCCATTCTGTCAATGTAACCCACCCAGGGAATGGCAGACTGACCGCACTCTGACATTATCACAGACACAGGGAAGAGCAGACTCACCCAACTCTGTCAATGTAACACACCCAGGGGAGACCAGAGTGACCCCTCTATCACAATGTAACTCACCTAGGGAAGAGCAGACTGACCCCACTCTGTCAAAGTAACACACTCAGGAAGAGCAGACTCTTCCCACTCTGTCAAAGTAACACACTCAGGGAAGAGCAGACTGACCTCACTCTGTCAATGTAACACACCCAGAGAAGAGCTGACTGTCCCCACTCTGTCAATGTAACACACTCAGGGAAGAGCAGACTGACCGCACTCTGTCAATGTAACACACCCAGGGAAGAGCAGACTGACACCTCTCCCTCCGTGTAACTCACCCAGGGAAGAGCAGACTGACCCCACTCTTTCAATGTAACACACCCAGGGAAGTGCAGACTGACCCCACTCTGTCAATGTAACACACCCAGGGGAGAGCAGACTGACCCCTCTCTCTCCACGTAACTCACCCAGGGAAGAGCAGACTGACCCCACTCTGTCAATGTAACACACCCAGGGAAAAGCAGACTGACCCCACTCTGTCAATGTAACACACCCAGGGAACAGCAGACTGACCCCACTCTGTCAATATCACAGACCCAGGGAAGAGCAGACTCACCCAACTCTGTCAATGTAACACACCCAGGGGAGACCAGAGTGATCCCTCTATCTCAATGTAACTCGCCTAGGGAAGAGCAGACTGACCCCACTCTGTCAAAGTAACACACTCAGGGAAGAGCAGACTGACCTCACTCTGTCAATGTAACACAACCAGGGAAGGGCAGACTGACCCCACTCTGTCAATGTGACATACTCAGGGAATAGCAGTCTGACCCCACTCTGTCAATGTATCACACCCAGGGGAGAGCAGACTGACCCCACCCTGTCAATCTAACTCACCCAGGGAAGAGCAGACTGACCTCACTCTGTCAATGTAACACACCGCGGGAAGAGCAGACTAACCCCACTCTGTCAATGTAACACACCCAAGGAAGAGCAGTCTGACCCCACTCTGTCATTGTAACACAGCCAGGGAAGAGCAGACTGACCCCTCTCTGTCAATGTAACTCACCCAGGGAACAGAAGATTGACCTCACTCGGTCAATGTAACATACCCAGGGAAGAGCAGACTAACCCCACTCTGTCAATGTAACACATCCAGGGAAGAGCAGACTGACCCCACACATTCAATGTAACACACCCGGGGAAGAGCAGACTAACCCCACTCTGTCAATGTAACACACCCAAGGAAGAGCAGTCTGACCCCACTCTGTCATTGTAACACAGCCAGGGAAGAGCAGACTGACCCCTATCTGTCAATGTAACTCACCCAGGGAACAGAAGATTGACCTCACTCGGTCAATGTAACATACCCAGGGAAGAGCAGACTAACCCCACTCTGTCAATGTAACACACCCAGGGAAGAGCAGACTGACCCCACACTGTCAATGTAACACACCCAGGGAAGAGCAGACTGACCCCACTCTGTCAATGTCACGCACCCAGGGAAGAGCAGACTGACCGCAGTCTGTCAATGTAACACACCCAGGGAAGAGCAGATTGATCCCACTGTGTCAATGTAACACATCCAGGGAAGAGCAGACTGACCCCACACTTTCAATGTAACACATCCAGGGAAGAGCAGACTGACCGCACTCGGTCAATGTAATCCAGCCAGGGAAGAGCAGACTGACCCCTCTCTGTCAATGTAACACACCCAGGGAAGAGCAGATTTACCCCACTCTGTCAATGTAACAGACCCAGGGAAGAGCAGACTGACCCCACTCTGTCAATGTAACACACCCAGGGAAGGGCAGACTGACCCCACTCTGTCAATGTAACACACCCAGGGAAGAGCAGACTGACCCCACTCTGTCAATGTCACGCACCCAGGGAAGAGCAGACTGACCGCACTCTGTCAATGTAACACACCCAGGGAAGAGCAGATTGATCCCACTGTGTCAACGTAACACACCCAGGGAAGAGCAGACTGACCCCACTCTGTCAATGTAACACACCCAGGGAAGAGCAGACTGACCCCACTCTGTCAATGTAAGACACACAGGGAAGAGGAGACTGACCCCACTCTGTCAATGTAACACGCCCAGGGAAGAGCAGACTCACCCCACTCTGTTCATGTAAAACACCCAGGGAAGAGCAGACTGACCCTTTCTGTCAACGTTACACACCCAGGGAAGATCAGACTGACCCAACTCTGTCAATGTAACACATTCTGGGAAGAGCAGACTGACCCCACTCTGTCAATGCAACACACCCAGGGAAGAGCACACTGACCCCACTCTATCATTGTAACACACCCAGGGAAGAGCAGACTGACTTCACTCTGTCAATGTAACACACCCAGGGAAGAGCAGACTGACCCCATTCTGTCAATGTAACACACACAGGGAAGAGCAGACTGACCCCACTCTGTCAATGTAACTCACCCAGGGAAGAGAAGATTGCCCCCCCTTTGTCAATGTAACACACCCAGGGGAGACCAGAGTGACCTCTCTATCTCAATGTAACTCACCAAGGGAAGAGCAGACTGACCCCACTCTGTCAAAGTAACACACTCATGGAAGAGCAGACTGTCCCCACTCTGTCAAAGTAACACACTCAGGGAAGAGCAGACTGACCTCACTCTGTCAATGTAACACACCGAGGGAAGAGCACACTGTCCCCACTCTGTCAAAGTAACACACTCGGGGAAGTGCAGACTGACCCCACTCTGTCAATGTAACACACCCAGGGAAGAGCAGACTGACCCCACCCTGTCAATGTAACACACCCAGGGAAGAGCAGACTGACCCCCCTCTGTCAATGTAACACACCCAGGGAAGAGCAGACTGAACCCACCCTGTCTCTGTAACACACCCAGGGAAGAACAGACTGACCCACTCTGTCAATGTAACACACCCAGGGAAGAGCAGACTGTCCCCACTCTGTCAATGTAACCCACCCAGTGAAGAGCAGACTGACCCCTCTCCCTCCATGTAACTCACCCAGGGAAGAGCAGACTGACCCCATTCTGTCAATGTAACCCACCCAGGGAATGGCAGACTGACCGCACTCTGACATTATCACAGACACAGGGAAGAGCAGACTCACCCAACTCTGTCAATGTAACACACCCAGGGGAGACCAGAGTGACCCCTCTATCACAATGTAACTCACCTAGGGAAGAGCAGACTGACCCCACTCTGTCAAAGTAACACACTCAGGAAGAGCAGACTCTTCCCACTCTGTCAAAGTAACACACTCAGGGAAGAGCAGACTGACCTCACTCTGTCAATGTAACACACCCAGAGAAGAGCTGACTGTCCCCACTCTGTCAATGTAACACACTCAGGGAAGAGCAGACTGACCGCACTCTGTCAATGTAACACACCCAGGGAAGAGCAGACTGACACCTCTCCCTCCGTGTAACTCACCCAGGGAAGAGCAGACTGACCCCACTCTTTCAATGTAACACACCCAGGGAAGTGCAGACTGACCCCACTCTGTCAATGTAACACACCCAGGGGAGAGCAGACTGACCCCTCTCTCTCCACGTAACTCACCCAGGGAAGAGCAGACTGACCCCACTCTGTCAATGTAACACACCCAGGGAAAAGCAGACTGACCCCACTCTGTCAATGTAACACACCCAGGGAACAGCAGACTGACCCCACTCTGTCAATATCACAGACCCAGGGAAGAGCAGACTCACCCAACTCTGTCAATGTAACACACCCAGGGGAGACCAGAGTGATCCCTCTATCTCAATGTAACTCGCCTAGGGAAGAGCAGACTGACCCCACTCTGTCAAAGTAACACACTCAGGGAAGAGCAGACTGACCTCACTCTGTCAATGTAACACAACCAGGGAAGGGCAGACTGACCCCACTCTGTCAATGTGACATACTCAGGGAATAGCAGTCTGACCCCACTCTGTCAATGTATCACACCCAGGGGAGAGCAGACTGACCCCACCCTGTCAATCTAACTCACCCAGGGAAGAGCAGACTGACCTCACTCTGTCAATGTAACACACCGCGGGAAGAGCAGACTAACCCCACTCTGTCAATGTAACACACCCAAGGAAGAGCAGTCTGACCCCACTCTGTCATTGTAACACAGCCAGGGAAGAGCAGACTGACCCCTCTCTGTCAATGTAACTCACCCAGGGAACAGAAGATTGACCTCACTCGGTCAATGTAACATACCCAGGGAAGAGCAGACTAACCCCACTCTGTCAATGTAACACATCCAGGGAAGAGCAGACTGACCCCACACATTCAATGTAACACACCCGGGGAAGAGCAGACTAACCCCACTCTGTCAATGTAACACACCCAAGGAAGAGCAGTCTGACCCCACTCTGTCATTGTAACACAGCCAGGGAAGAGCAGACTGACCCCTATCTGTCAATGTAACTCACCCAGGGAACAGAAGATTGACCTCACTCGGTCAATGTAACATACCCAGGGAAGAGCAGACTAACCCCACTCTGTCAATGTAACACACCCAGGGAAGAGCAGACTGACCCCACACTGTCAATGTAACACACCCAGGGAAGAGCAGACTGACCCCACTCTGTCAATGTCACGCACCCAGGGAAGAGCAGACTGACCGCAGTCTGTCAATGTAACACACCCAGGGAAGAGCAGATTGATCCCACTGTGTCAATGTAACACATCCAGGGAAGAGCAGACTGACCCCACACTTTCAATGTAACACATCCAGGGAAGAGCAGACTGACCGCACTCGGTCAATGTAATCCAGCCAGGGAAGAGCAGACTGACCCCTCTCTGTCAATGTAACACACCCAGGGAAGAGCAGATTTACCCCACTCTGTCAATGTAACAGACCCAGGGAAGAGCAGACTGACCCCACTCTGTCAATGTAACACACCCAGGGAAGGGCAGACTGACCCCACTCTGTCAATGTAACACACCCAGGGAAGAGCAGACTGACCCCACTCTGTCAATGTCACGCACCCAGGGAAGAGCAGACTGACCGCACTCTGTCAATGTAACACACCCAGGGAAGAGCAGATTGATCCCACTGTGTCAACGTAACACACCCAGGGAAGAGCAGACTGACCGAAAAACTTTCAAAGTAACACATCCAGGGAAGAGCAGACTGACCGCACACGGTCAATGTAACCCACCCAGGGAAGAGCAGACTGACCCCTCTCTGTCAATGTAACACAGCCAGGGAAGAGCAGATTTACCCCACTCAGTCAATGTAACAGACCCAGGGAAGAGCAGACTGACCCCACTCTGTCAATGTAACACACCCAGGGAAGAGCAGACTGACCCCATTCTGTCAATGTAACACACCCAGGGAAGAACAGACTGACCCCACTCTGTCAATGTAAGACACCCAGGGGAGAGCAGACTTACCCCACTCTGTCAATGTAACACACCCAAGGAAGAGCAGACTGACCCCACTCTGTCAATGTAACACAACCAGGGAAGAGCAGACTGAACCCACTCTGTCAATGTAACACTCCCAGGGAAGAGCAGACTGACACCACTCTGTCAATATAACACACCCAGGGAAGAGCAGATTTACCCCACTCTGTCAATGTAACAGACCCAGGGAAGAGCAGACTGACACCACTCTGTCAATGTAACACACCCAGGGAAGGGCAGACTGACCCCATTCTGTCAATGTAACACACCCAGGGAAGAGCAGACTGACACCTCTCCCTCCGTGTAACTCACCCAGGGAAGAGCAGACTGACCCCACTCTTTCAATGTAACACACCCAGGGAAGTGCAGAATGACCCCACTCTGTCAATGTAACACACCCAGGGGAGAGCAGACTGACCCCTCTCTCTCCACGTAACTCACCCAGGGAAGAGCAGACTGACCCCACTCTGTCAATGTAACACACCCAGGGAAAAGCAGACTGACCCCACTCTGTCAATGTAACACACCCAGGGAAGAGCAGACTGACCCCACTCTGTCAATATCACAGACCCAGGGAAGAGCAGACTCACCCAACTCTGTCAATGTAACACACCCAGGGGAGACCAGAGTGATCCCTCTATCTCAATGTAACTCGCCTAGGGAAGAGCAGACTGACCCCACTCTGTCAAAGTAACACACTCAGGGAAGAGCAGACTGACCTCACTCTGTCAATGTAACACAACCAGGGAAGGGCAGACTGACCCCACTCTGTCAATGTGACATACTCAGGGAATAGCAGTCTGACCCCACTCGGTCAATGTATCACACCCAGGGGAGAGCAGACTGACCCCACCCTGTCAATCTAACTCACCCAGGGAAGAGCAGACTGACCTCACTCTGTCAATGTAACACACCGCGGGAAGAGCAGACTAACCCCACTCTGTCAATGTAACACACCCAAGGAAGAGCAGTCTGACCCCACTCTGTCATTGTAACACAGCCAGGGAAGAGCAGACTGACCCCTCTCTGTCAATGTAACTCACCCAGGGAACAGAAGATTGACCTCACTCGGTCAATGTAACATACCCAGGGAAGAGCAGACTAACCCCACTCTGTCAATGTAACACATCCAGGGAAGAGCAGACTGACCCCACACATTCAATGTAACACACCCGGGGAAGAGCAGACTAACCCCACTCTGTCAATGTAACACACCCAAGGAAGAGCAGTCTGACCCCACTCTGTCATTGTAACACAGCCAGGGAAGAGCAGACTGACCCCTATCTGTCAATGTAACTCACCCAGGGAACAGAAGATTGACCTCACTCGGTCAATGTAACATACCCAGGGAAGAGCAGACTAACCCCACTCTGTCAATGTAACACACCCAGGGAAGAGCAGACTGACCCCACACTGTCAATGTAACACACCCAGGGAAGAGCAGACTGACCCCACTCTGTCAATGTCACGCACCCAGGGAAGAGCAGACTGACCGCAGTCTGTCAATGTAACACACCCAGGGAAGAGCAGATTGATCCCACTGTGTCAATGTAACACATCCAGGGAAGAGCATACTGACCCCACACTTTCAATGTAACACATCCAGGGAAGAGCAGACTGACCGCACTCGGTCAATGTAATCCAGCCAGGGAAGAGCAGACTGACCCCTCTCTGTCAATGTAACACACCCAGGGAAGAGCAGATTTACCCCACTCTGTCAATGTAACAGACCCAGGGAAGAGCAGACTGACCCCACTCTGTCAATGTAACACACCCAGGGAAGAGCAGACTGACCCCACTCTGTCAATGTCACGCACCCAGCGAAGAGCAGACTGACCGCACTCTGTCAATGTAACACACCCAGGGAAGAGCAGATTGATCCCACTGTGTCAACGTAACACACCCAGGGAAGAGCAGACTGACCGAAAAACTTTCAAAGTAACACATCCAGGGAAGAGCAGACTGACCGCACTCGGTCAATGTAACCCACCCAGGGAAGAGCAGACTGACCCCTCTCTGTCAATGTAACACAGCCAGGGAAGAGCAGATTTACCCCACTCAGTCAATGTAACAGACCCAGGGAAGAGCAGACTGACCCCACTCTGTCAATGTAACACACCCAGGGAAGAGCAGACTGACCCCATTCTGTCAATGTAACACACCCAGGGAAGAACAGACTGACCCCACTCTGTCAATGTAAGACACCCAGGGGAGAGCAGACTTACCCCACTCTGTCAATGTAACACACCCAAGGAAGAGCAGACTGACCCCACTCTGTCAATGTAACACTCCCAGGGAAGAGCAGACTGACACCACTCAGTCAATATAACACACCCAGGGAAGAGCAGATTTACCCCACTCTGTCAATGTAACAGACCCAGGGAAGAGCAGACTGACCCCACTCTGTCAATGTAACACACCCAGGGAAGGGCAGACTGACCCCATTCTGTCAATGTAACACACCCAGGGAAGAACAGATTGACCTCACTCGGTCAATGTAACATACCCAGGGAAGAGCAGACTAACCCCACTCTGTCAATGTAACACACCCAGGGAAGAGCAGATTGATCCCACTGTGTCAATGTAACACACCCAGGGAAGAGCAGACTGACCCCACACTTTCAATGTAACACATCCAGGGAAGAGCAGACTGACCGCATTCGGTCAATGTAACCCACCCAGGGAAGAGCAGACTGACCCCTCTCTGTCAATGTAACACACCCAGGGAAGAGCAGATTTACCCCACTCAGTCAATGAAACAGACCCAGGGAAGAGCAGACTGACCCCACTCTGTCAATGTAACACACCCAGGGAAGAGCAGACTGACCCCATTCTGTCAATTTAACACACCCAGGGAAGAACAGACTGACCCCACTCTGACAATGTAAGACACCCAGGGGAGAGCAGACTTACCCCACTCTGTCAATGTAACACACCCAGGGAAGAGCAGACTGACCCCACTCTGTCAATGTATCAAAACCAGGGAAGAGCAGACAGACCCCGTTCTGTCAATGTAACCCACCCAGGGAAGAACAGACTGACCCCACTCTGTCAATGTAACACACCCAGGGAAGAGCAGACTGACCCCACTCTGTCAATGTAACACACCCAGTGAAGAGCAGACTGACCCCTCTCCCTCCATGTAACTCACCCAGGGAAGAGCAGACTGACCCCATTCTGTCAATGTAACCCACCCAGGGAAGAGCAGACTGACCGCACTCAGTCAATGTAACCCACCCAGGGAAGAGCAGACTGACCCCACTCTGTCATTATCACAGACCCAGGGAAGAGCAGACTCACCCAACTCTGTCAATGTAACACACCCAGGGGAGACCAGAGTGACCCCTCTATCACAATGTAACTCACCTAGGGAAGAGCAGACTGACCCCACTCTGTCAAAGTAACACACTCAGGGAAGAGCAGACTCTTCCCACTCTGTCAAAATAACACACTCAGGGAAGAGCAGACTGACCCCTCTCTGTCAATGTAACACACCCAGGGAAGAGCAGATTTACCCCACTCTGTCAATGAAACAGACCCAGGGAACAGAAGATTGACCTCACTCGGTCAATGTAACATACCCAGGGAAGAGCAGACTAACCCCACTCTGTCAATGTAACACATCCAGGGAAGAGCAGACTGACCCCACTCTGTCAATGTAACACACCCGGGGAAGAGCAGACTAACCCCACTCTGTCAATGTAACACACCCAAGGAAGAGCAGTCTGACCCCACTCTGTCATTGTAACACAGCCAGGGAAGAGCAGACTGACCCCTATCTGTCAATGTAACTCACCCAGGGAACAGAAGATTGACCTCACTCGGTCAATGTAACATACCCAGGGAAGAGCAGACTAACCCCACTCTGTCAATGTAACACACCCAGGGAAGAGCAGACTGACCCCACACTGTCAATGTAACACACCCAGGGAAGAGCAGACTGACCCCACTCTGTCAATGTCACGCACCCAGGGAAGAGCAGACTGACCGCAGTCTGTCAATGTAACACACCCAGGGAAGAGCAGATTGATCCCACTGTGTCAATGTAACACATCCAGGGAAGAGCATACTGACCCCACACTTTCAATGGAACACATCCAGGGAAGAGCAGACTGACCGCACTCGGTCAATGTAATCCATCCAGGGAAGAGCAGACTGACCCCTCTCTGTCAATGTAACACACCCAGGGAAGAGCAGATTTACCCCACTCTGTCAATGTAACAGACCCAGGGAAGAGCAGACTGACCCCACTCTGTCAATGTAACACACCCAGGGAAGAGCAGACTGACCCCACTCTGTCAATGTCACGCACCCAGCGAAGAGCAGACTGACCGCACTCTGTCAATGTAACACACCCAGGGAAGAGCAGATTGATCCCACTGTGTCAACGTAACACACCCAGGGAAGAGCAGACTGACCGAAAAACTTTCAAAGTAACACATCCAGGGAAGAGCAGACTGACCGCACTCGGTCAATGTAACCCACCCAGGGAAGAGCAGACTGACCCCTCTCTGTCAATGTAACACAGCCAGGGAAGAGCAGATTTACCCCACTCAGTCAATGTAACAGACCCAGGGAAGAGCAGACTGACCCCACTCTGTCAATGTAACACACCCAGGGAAGAGCAGACTGACCCCATTCTGTCAATGTAACACACCCAGGGAAGAACAGACTGACCCCACTCTGTCAATGTAAGACACCCAGGGGAGAGCAGACTTACCCCACTCTGTCAATGTAACACACCCAAGGAAGAGCAGACTGACCCCACTCTGTCAATGTAACACTCCCAGGGAAGAGCAGACTGACACCACTCTGTCAATATAACACACCCAGGGAAGAGCAGATTTACCCCACTCTGTCAATGTAACAGACCCAGGGAAGAGCAGACTGACCCCACTCTGTCAATGTAACACACCCAGGGAAGGGCAGACTGACCCCATTCTGTCAATGTAACACACCCAGGGAAGAACAGATTGACCTCACTCGGTCAATGTAACATACCCAGGGAAGAGCAGACTAACCCCACTCTGTCAATGTAACACACCCAGGGAAGAGCAGATTGATCCCACTGTGTCAATGTAACACACCCAGGGAAGAGCAGACTGACCCCACACTTTCAATGTAACACATCCAGGGAAGAGCAGACTGACCGCATTCGGTCAATGTAACCCACCCAGGGAAGAGCAGACTGACCCCTCTCTGTCAATGTAACACACCCAGGGAAGAGCAGATTTACCCCACTCTGTCAATGAAACAGACCCAGGGAAGAGCAGACTGACCCCACTCTGTCAATGTAACACACCCAGGGAAGAGCAGACTGACCCCATTCTGTCAATGTAACACACCCAGGGAAGAACAGACTGACCCCACTCTGACAATGTAAGACACCCAGGGGAGAGCAGACTTACCCCACTCTGTCAATGTAACACACCCAGGGAAGAGCAGACTGACCCCACTCTGTCAATGTAACAAAACCAGGGAAGAGCAGACAGACCCCGTTCTGTCAATGTAACCCACCCAGGGAAGAACAGACTGACCCCACTCTGTCAATGTAACACACCCAGGGAAGAGCAGACTGACCCCACTCTGTCAATGTAACACACCCAGTGAAGAGCAGACTGACCCCTCTCCCTCCATGTAACTCACCCAGGGAAGAGCAGACTGACCCCATTCTGTCAATGTAACCCACCCAGGGAAGAGCAGACTGACCGCACTCAGTCAATTGAACCCACCCAGGGAAGAGCAGACTGACCCCACTCTGTCATTATCACAGACCCAGGGAAGAGCAGACTCACCCAACTCTGTCAATGTAACACACCCAGGGGAGACCAGAGTGACCCCTCTATCACAATGTAACTCACCTAGGGAAGAGCAGACTGACCCCACTCTGTCAAAGTAACACACTCAGGGAAGAGCAGACTCTTCCCACTCTGTCAAAATAACACACTCAGGGAAGAGCAGACTGACCTCACTCTGTCAATGTAACACACCCAGGGAAGAGCTGACTGTCCCCACTCTGTCAATGTAACACACCCAGGGAAGAGCAGACTGACCCCACCCTGTCAATGTAACACACCCAGGGAAGAGCAGACACACCCCACTCTGTCAATGTAACATACTCAGGGAATAGCAGTCTGACCCCACTCTTTCAATGTATCACACCCAGGGGAGAGCAGACTGAACCAACCCTGTCAATGTAACTCACCAAGGGAAGAGCAGACAGACCTCATTCTGTCAATGTAACACACCGCGGGAAGAGCAGACTGACCCCACTCTGTCAATGTAACACACCCAAGGAAGAGCAGACTGACCCCACTCTGTCATTGTAACACATCCAGGGAAGAGCAGTCTGACCCCTCTCTGTCAATGTAACTCACACAGGGAACAGAAGATTGACATCACTCGGTCAATGTAACATACCCAGGGAAGAGCAGACTAACCCCACTCTGTCAATGTAACACACCCAGGGAAGAGCAGATTGATCCCACTGTGTCAATGTAACACACCCAGGGAAGAGCAGACTGACCCCACACTTTCAATGTAACACATCCAGGGAAGAGCAGACTGACCGCATTCGGTCAATGTAACCCACCCAGGGAAGAGCAGACTGACCCCTCTCTGTCAATGTAACACACCCAGGGAAGAGCAGATTTACCCCACTCTGTCAATGTAACAAACCCAAGCAAGAGCAGACTGACCCCACTCTGTCAATGTAACACACCCAGGGAAGAGCAGACTGACCCCATTCTGTCAATGTAACACACCCAGGGAAGAACAGACTGACCCCACTCTGACAATGTAAGACACCCAGGGGAGAGCAGACTTACCCCACTCTGTCAATGTAAAACACCCAGGGAAGAGCAGACTGACCCCACTCTGTCAATGTAACACAACCAGGGAAGAGCAGACAGACCCCGTTCTGTCAATGTAACCCACCCAGGGAAGAACAGACTGACCCCACTCTGTCAATGTAACCCACCCAGGGAAGAGCAGACTGACCCCATTCTGTCAATGTAACCCACCCAGGGAAGAGCAGACTGACCGCACTCAGTCAATGTAACCCACCCAGGGAAGAGCAGACAGACCCCACTCTGTCATTATCACAGACCCAGGGAAGAGCAGACTCACCCAACTCTGTCAATGTAACACACCCAGGGGAGACCAGAGTGACCCCTCTATCACAATGTAACTCACCTAGGGAAGAGCAGACTGACCCCACTCTGTCAAAGTAACACACTCAGGGAAGAGCAGACTCTTCCCACTCTGTCAAAGTAACACACTCAGGGAAGAGCAGACTGACCTCACTCTGTCAATGTAACACACCCAGGGAAGAGCAGACTGACCCCACTCAGTCAATGTAACACACCCAGGGAAGAGCAGACTGACACCTCTCCCTCCGTGTAACTCACCCAGGGAAGAGCAGACTGACCCCACTCTTTCAATGTAACGCACCCAGGGAAGTGCAGACTGACCCCACTCTGTCAATGTAACACACCCAGGGAAGAGCAGACTGACCCCACTCTGTCAATGTAACACACCCAGGGAAAAGCAGACTGACCCCACTCTGTCAATGTAACACACCCAGGGAAGAGCAGACTGACCCCACTCTGTCAATATCACAGACCCAGGGAAGAGCAGACTCACCCAACTCTGTCAATGTAACACACCCAGGGGAAACCAGAGTGACCCCTCTATCTCAATGTAACTCACCTAGGGAAGAGCAGACTGACCCCACTCTGTCAAAGTAACACACTCAGGGAAGAGCAGACTGACCTCACTCTGTCAATGTAACACAACCAGGGAAGGGCAGACTGACCCCACTCTGTCAATGTAACATACTCAGGGAATAGCAGTCTGACACCACTCTGTCAATGTATCACGCCCAGGGGAGAGCAGACTGACCCCACCCTGTCAATCTAACTCACCCAGGGAAGAGCAGACTGACCTCACTCTGTCAATGTAACACACAGCGGGAAGAGCAGACTGACCCCACTCTGTCAATGTAACACACCCAAGGAAGAGCAGTCTGACCCCACTCTGTCATTGTAACACAGCGAGGGAAGAGCAGACTGACCCCAATTCTGTCAATGTAACTCACCCAGGGAACAGAAGATTGACCTCACTCGGTCAATGTTATACCCAGGGAAGAGCAGACTAACCCCACTCTGTCAATGTAACACATCCAGGAAAGAGCAGACTGACCCCACTCTGTCAATGTAACACACCCAGGGAAGAGCAGACTGACCCCACTCTGTCAATGTCACGCACCCAGGGAAGAGCAGACTGACCGCACTCTGTCAATGTAACACACCCAGGGAAGAGCAGATTGATCCCACTGTGTCAATGTAACACACCCAGGGAAGAGCAGACTGACCGCACACTTTCAATGTAACACATCCAGGGAAGAGCAGACTGACCGCACTCGGTGAATGTAATCCACCCAGGGAAGAGCAGACTGACCCCTCTCTGTCAATGTAACACACCCAGGGAAGAGCAGATTTACCCCACTCTGTCAATGTAACAGACCCAGGGAAGAGCAGACTGACCCCACTCTGTCAATGTAACACACCCAGGGAAGGGCAGACTGACCCCATTCTGTCAATGTAACACACCCAGGGAAGAAAAGACTGACCCCACTCTGTCAATGTCACGCACCCAGGGAAGAGCAGACTGACCGCACTCTGTCAATGTAACACAACCAGGGAAGAGCAGATTGATCCCACTGTGTCAATGTAACACACCCAGGGAAGAGCAGACTGACCCCACACTTTCAATGTAACACATCCAGGGAAGAGCAGACTGACCGCACTCGGTCAATGTAACCCACCCAGGGAAGAGCAGACTGACCCCACCCTGTCAATGTAACACACCCAGGGAAGAGCAGACACACCCCACTCTGTCAATGTAACATACTCAGGGAATAGCAGTCTGACCCCACTCTTTCAATGTATCACACCCATGGGAGAGCAGACTGAACCAACCCTGTCAATGTAACTCACCAAGGGAAGAGCAGACAGACCTCATTCTGTCAATGTAACACACCGCGGGAAGAGCAGACTGACCCCACTCTGTCAATGTAACACACCCAAGGAAGAGCAGACTGACCCCACTCTGTCATTGTAACACATCCAGGGAAGAGCAGACTGACCCCTCTCTGTCAATGTAACTCACCCAGGGAACAGAAGATTGACATCAGTCGGTCAATGTAACATACCCAGGGAAGAGCAGACTAACCCCACTCTGTCAATGTAACCCACCCAGTGAAGAGCAGACAGACCCCTCTCCCTCCATGTAACTCAGCCAGGGAAGAGCAGACTGACCCCACTCTGTCAATGTAACACACCCAGGGAAGAGCAGACTGACCCCACTCTGTCAATGTCACGCACCCAGGGAAGAGCAGACTGACCGCACTCTGTCAATGTCACGCACCCAGGGAAGAGCAGACTGACCCCACTGTGTCAATGTAACACACCCAGGGAAGAGCTGACTGACCCCACACTTTCAATGTAACACATCCAGGGAAGAGCAGACTGACCCCTCTCTGTCAATGTAACACACCCAGGGAAGAGCAGACGGACCCCACTCTGTCAATGTAACACACCCAGGGAAGAGCAGACTGACCCCACTCTGTCAATGTCACGCACCCAGGGAAGAGCAGACTGAAACCACTATGGCAATGTAACACACCGAGGGAAGAGCAGACTGACCTCATCCGGTCAAATATAACAGACACAGGGAAGGGCAGACTGACCACACTCTGTCATTGCAACACACCCAGGGAAGAGCAGACTGACCCCTTTCTGTCAACGTTATACACCCAGGGAAGATCAGACTGACCCAACTCTGTCAATGTAACACACCGCGGGAAGAGGAGACTGACCCCACTCTGTCAATGTAAACCACCCAAGGAAGAGCAGACTGACCCCACTCTGTCATTGTAACACACCCAGGGAAAAGCAGACTGTCCCCTCTCTGTCAATGTAACACACCCAGGGAAGAGCAGACTGACCCCACTCTGTCAATGTAACACACCCAGGGAAGTGCAGACTGACCCCACTCTGTCAATGTAACAAAACCAGGGAAGAGCAGACTGAACCCACTCTGTCAATGTAACACACCCAGGCAACAGCAGACTGACCCCACTCTATCAATGTAACACACCCAGGGAAGAGCAGACTGACACCACTCTGTCAAAGTAACACACTCAGGGAAGAGCAGACTGACCCCACTCTGTCAATGTATCACTCCCAGGGAAGAGCAGACTGACCCCACTCTGTCAATTTAAAACACCCAGGGAAGTGCACGCGGACCCCACTCTGTCAATGTAACACACCCAGGGAAGAGCAGACTGACCACACTCTGTCAATGTAACACACCCAGGGAAGAGCAGACTGACCCCACTCTCTCAATGTAACACACCCGGGGAAGAGCAGACTGACCCCACTCTGTCAATGTAACACACACAGTGAAGAAGAGACTGATCCCACTGTGTCAATGTAACACTCCCAGGAAAGTGCAGACTGACCCCTCTGTGTCAATGTAACACACCCAGGGAAGACAAGACTGACCCCACTCTGTCAATGTAACGCACCCAGCGAAGAGCAGACTGACCCCACTCTGTCAATGTAACCCAGTCAGGGTAGAGCAGACTGACCCCACTCTGTTAATGTAACCCACCCAGGGAAGAGCAAACTGTTTCCACTCTGTCTGTGTAACACACCCTGGGAAGAGCAGACTCACCCCACTCTGTCAATGTAACACATCCAGGTAAGAGCAGACTGACCCTTCTCTGCCAATGTAAGACACCCAGGGAAGTGCAGACTGACCCAACTCTGTCAATGTAACTCACCCAGGGAAGATACGACTGACCCCACTCTGTCAATGTAACACCCCCTGGGAAGAGCAGACGAACCCCATTCTGTCAATGTAACTCACTCAGGGAAGAGCAGACTGACCCCACTCTGTCAATGTATCTCACAAAGGGAAGAGCAGACAGACCCCACCCTGTCAATGTAACATATCCAGGGAAGAGCAGACTGACCCCACTCTGTCAATGTAACACACCCAGGGAAGTGCAGACTGACTCCACTCTGTCAAAGTAACACCGACAGGGAAGATCAGACTGACCCCACTCTGTCAATGTAACACACCCAGGGAAGAGCAGACTGACCCCACTCTGTCAATGTAACACACCCAGGGAAGAGCAGACTGACCCCACTCTGTCAATGTAACCCACCCAGGGAAGAGCAGACTGACCCCACTCTGTCAATGTAACACACGCAGGGAAGTGCAGACTGGCCTCACCCTGTCAATGTAACACACCCAGGGAAGAGCAGAATGACCCCACTCTGTCAATGTAACTCACAAAGGGAAGAGCAGACTGACCCCACTCTGTCAATGTAACACACCCAGGGAAGAGCAGACTGACTCCACTATGTCAAAGTAACACCACCAGGGCAGAGCCGACTGACCCCACTCTGTCAATGTAACCCACCCAGGGAAGAGCAGACTGACCCCACTCTGTCAATGTAACACACCCAGGGAAGAGCAGACCGACCCCACTGCGTCAATGTAACACACCCAGTGAAGAGCAGACTGACCCCACTGTGTCAATGTAACACACCCAGGGAAGAGCAGACCGACCCCACTGCGTCAATGTAACACACCCAGTGAAGAGCAGACTGATCCCACTCTGTCAATGTAAAACACACAGGGAAGACCTGACTGACCCCACTCAGTCAATGTAACACACAGAGAAGAGCAGACTGACCTCACTCTGTTAATGTAACACATCCAGGTAAGAGCAGACTGACCTCACTCTGTCAATGTAACACCCCCAGGGAAGAGCAGACTGACCTCATTCTTTCAATGTCACTCACAAAGGGAAGAGCAGACTGCCCCCACTCTGTCAATGTAACACACCCAGGAAAGAGCAGACTGACCCCTCTGTGTCAATGTAACACACCCAGGGCAGACAAGACTGACCCCACTCTGTCAATGTAACGCACCCAGCGAAGAGCAGACTGACCCCACTCTGTCAATGTAACCCACCCAGGGTAGAGCAGACTGACCCCACTCTGTTAATGTAACCCACCCAGCGAAGAGCAAACTGTTTCCACTCTGTCGATGTAACACACCCTGGGAAGAGCAGACTCACCCCACTCTCTCAATGTAACCCACCCAGGGAAGAGCAGACTGACCCCACTCTGTCAATGTAACACCCCCAGGGAAGAGCAGACTGACCCCACTCTGTCAATGTAACACACCCAGGGAAGAGCAGACTGACCCCATTCTGTCAATGTAACACACCCAGGGAAGAGCAGACTGACCCCACTCTGTCAATGTCACACACCCAGGGAAGAGCAGACTGACCGCACTCTGTCAATGTAATACACCCAGGGAAGAGCAGATTGATCCCACTGTGTCAATGTAACACACCCAGGGAAGAGCAGACTGACCCCAGTCTGTCAATGTAACTCACAAAGGGAAGAGCAGACTGACCCCACTCTGTCAATGTAACCCACCCAGGGAAGAGCAGACCGACCCCACTGCGTCAATGTAACACATCCAGGGAAAAGCAGACTGACCCCACTCTCTCAATGTAACACACCCGGGGAAGAACAGACTGACCCCACTCTGTCAATGTAACGCACCCAGCGAAGAGCAGACTGACCCCACTCTGTCAATGTAACCCAGTCAGGTTAGAGCAGACTGACCACACCCTGTTAATGTAACCCACCCAGGGAAGAGCAAACTGTTTCCACTCTGTCTGTGTAACACACCCAGGGAAGAGCAGACTGACCCCACTCTGTCAATGTAACACACCCAGGGAAGAGCACACTGACCCCACTCTCTCAATGTAACACACCCGGGGAAGAGCAGACTGACCCCACTCTGTCAATGTAACACACACAGTGAAGAACGGACTGATCCCACTGTGTCAATGTAACACTCCCAGGAAAGTGCAGACTGACCCCTCTGTGTCAATGTAACACACCCAGGGAAGACAAGACTGACCCCACTCTGTCAATGTAACGCACCCAGCGAAGAGCAGACTGACCCCACTCTGTCAATGTAACCCAGTCAGGGTAGAGCAGACTGACCCCACTCTGTTAATGTAACCCACCCAGGGAAGAGCAAACTGTTTCCACTCTGTCTGTGTAACACACCCTGGGAAGAGCAGACTCACCCCACTCTGTCAATGCAACGCATCCAGGTAAGAGCAGGCTGACCACACTCTGTCAATGTGAGACACCCAGGGAATTGCAGACTGACCCAACTCTGTCAATGTAACTCACCCAGGGAAGATACGACTGACCCCACTCTGTCAATGTAACACACCCAGGGAAGTGCAGACTGACTCCACTCTGTCAATGTAACACCCCCTGGGAAGAGCAGACTGACCCCATTCTGTCAATGTAACTCACTCAGGGAAGAGCAGACTGACCCCACTCTGTCAATGTATCTCACAAAGGGAAGAGCAGACTGACCCCACCCTGTCAATGTAACATATCCAGGGAAGAGCAGACTGACCCCACTCTGTCAATGTAACACACCCAGGGAAGTGCAGACTGACTCCACTCTGTCAATGTAACACACCCAGGGAAGAGCAGACTGACCACACTCTGTCAATGTAACACACCCAGGGAAGAGCACACTGACCCCACTCTGTCAATGTAACACACCCTGGGAAGAGCAGACTGACCCCACTCTGTCAATGTAACACACTCAGGGCAGAGCAGACTGACCCCAGGCTGTCAATGTAACTCACAAAGGGAAGAGCAGACTGACACCACTCTGTCAATGTAACCCACCCAGGGAAGAGCAGACTGACCCCACTCTGTCAATGTAACACACTCAGGGCAGAGCAGACTGACCCCAGGCTGTCAATGTAACTCACAAAGGGAAGAGCAGACTGACCCCACTCTGTCAATGTAACCCACCCAGGGAAGAGCAGACTGACTCCACTCTGTCAATGTAACACACCCAGGGAAGAGCAGACTGACCACACTCTGTCAATGTAACACACGCAGGGAAGTGCAGACTGACCCCACTCTGTCAATCTAACACACCCAGGGAAGAGCAGACTGACCCCAGTCTGTCAATATAACTCACAAAGGGAAGAGCAGACTGCCCCCACTCTGTCAAAGTAACACATCCAGGAAAGAGCAGACTGCCCCCACTCTGTCAATGTAACGCACCCAGCGAAGAGCAGACTGACCCCACTCTGTCAATGTAACCCACCCAGGGTAGAGCAGACTGACGGCACTCTGTTAATGTAACCCACCCAGGGAAGAGCAAACTGTTTCCACTCTGTCGATGTAACACACCCTGGGAAGAGCAGACTCACCCCACTCTCTCAATGTAACCCACCCAGGGAAGAGCAGACTGACCCCACTCTGTCAATGTAACACCCCCAGGGAAGAGCAGACTGACCCCACTCTGTCAATGTAACACAACCAGGGAAGAGCAGTCTGACCCCACTCTGTCAATGTAACACACCCAGGGAAGAGCAGACTGACCCCACTCTGTCAATGTAACACATCCAGGGAAAAGCAGACTGACCCCACTCTCTCAATGTAACACACCCGGGGAAGAACAGACTGACCCCAGTCTGTCAATGTAACGCACCCAGCGAAGAGCAGACTGACCCCACTCTGTCAATGTAAAACATCCAGGTAAGAGCAGACTGACCCTTCACTGTCAATGCAAGACACCCAGGGAAGTGCAGACTGACCCAACTCTGTCAATGTAACTCACCAAGGGAAGATACGACTGACCCCACTCTGTCAATGTAACACCCCCTGGGAAAAGCAGACTGACCCCATTCTGTCAATGTAACTCACTCAGGGAAGAGCAGACTGACCCCACTCTGTCAATGTATCTCACAAAGGGAAGAGCAGACTGACTCCAATCTGTCAATGTAACACACCCAGGGAAGAGCAGACTGACCACACTCTGTCAATGTAACGCACGCAGGGAAGTGCAGACTGACCACACTCTGTCAAAGTAACACCACCAGGGCATAGCCGACTGACCCCACTCTGTCAATGTAACACACCCAGGAAAGAGCAGACTGACACCACTCTGTCAATGTAACACACCCAGGGCAGAGCAGACTGACCACAGTCTGTCAATGTAACTCACAACGGGAAGAGCAGACTGACCCCACTCTGTCAATGTAACACACCCAGGGAAGAGCAGACTGACACCACTCTGTCAATGTAACACACCCAGGGCAGAGCAGACTGACCACAGTCTGTCAATGTAACTCACAAAGGGAAGAGCAGACTGACCCCACTCTGTCAATGTAACACACCCAGGGAAGAGCAGACTGACTCCACTCTGTCAATCTAACACACCCAGGGAAGAGCAGACTGACACCACTCTGTCAATGTAACACACCCAGGGCAGAGCAGACTGACCACAGTCTGTCAATGTAACTCACAAAGGGAAGAGCAGACTGACCCCACTCTGTCAATGTAACACACCCAGGGAAGAGCAGACTGACTCCACTCTGTCAATGTAACACACCCAGGGAAGAGCAGACTGACACCACTCTGTCAATGTAACACACCCAGGGCAGAGCAGACTGACCACAGTCTGTCAATGTAACTCACAAAGGGAAGAGCAGACTGACCCCACTCTGTCAATGTAACACACCCAGGGAAGAGCAGACTGACTCCACTCTGTCAATCTAACACACCCAGGGAAGAGCAGACTGACCACACTCTGTCAATGTAACACACGCAGGGAAGTGCAGACTGACCCCACTCTGTCAATCTAACACACCCAGGGAAGAGCAGACTGACCCTAGTCTGTCAATGTAACTCAAAAAGTGAAGAGCAGACTGACCCCACTCTGTCAATGTAACACACCCAGGGAAGAGCAGACTGACTCCACTCTGTCAATGTAACACACCCAGGGAAGAGCAGACTGACCCCAGTCTGTCAATGTAACTCACAAAGGGAAGAGCAGACTGACCCCACTCTGTCAATGTAACCCACCCAGCGAAGAGCAGACCGACCCCACTGCGTCAATGTAACACACCCAGGGAAGAGCCAACTGATCCCACTCTGTCAATGTAACACACACAGGGAAGACCTGACTGACCCCACTCAGTCAATGTAACACACAGGGAGAGCAGACTGACCTCACTCTGTTAATATAACACACACAGGGAAGGGCAGACCGACCCCACTCTGTCAATGTAACACACCCAGGGAAGAGCACACTGACCTCACTCTGTCAATGTAACACCCCCAGGGAAGAGCAGACTGACCTCATTCTTTCAATGTAACTCACAAAGGGAAGAGCAGACTGCCCCCACTCTGTCAATGTAACACACCCAGGGCAGAGCAGACTGACCTCACTCTGTCAATGTAACACACCCAGGGCAGACAAGACTGACCGCACTCTGTCAATGTAACGCACCCAGCGAAGAGCAGACTCACCCCACTCTGTCAATGTAACCCACCCAGGGTAGACCAGACTGACCCCACTCTGTTAATGTAACCCACCCCGGGAAGAGCAAACTGTTTCCACTCTGTCGATGTAACACACCCTGGGAAGAGCAGACTCACCTCACTCTCTCAATGTAACCCACCCAGGGAAGAGCAGACTGACCCCACTCTGTCAATGTAACACCCCCAGGGAAGAGCAGACTGACCCTTCTCTGTCAATGTAAGACACCCAGGGAAGTGCAGACTGACCCAACTCTGTCAATGTAACTCACCCAGGGAAGATCCGACTAACCCCACTCTGTCAATGTAACACACCCAGGGAAGAGCAGACTGACCACACTCTGTCAATGAAACACACCTAGGAAAGAGCAGACTGACCTCACTCTGTCAATGTCACACTCTCAGGGAAGATCCGACTGACCCCACCCAGTCAATATAACCCACCCAAGAAAGAGCAGACTGACCCGACTCTGTCAATGTAACACCCCCAGGGAAGAGCAGACTGACCACACTCTGTAAATGTAACACACCCAGGGAAGAGCAGACTGACCACACTCTGTCAATGTAACACCCCCAGGGAAGAGCACACTGACCCCACTCTGTCAATGTAAAACACCCAGGGATGAGCAGACTGACCCCACTCTTTCAATGTAACTCACACAGGGAAGAGCAGACTGACCCCACTCTGCCAATGTAACACACCCAGGGAAGAGCAGACTGACCTCACTCTGTCAATGTAACACACACAGGGAAGGGCAGACCGACCCCACTCTGTGAATGTAACACACCCAGGGAAGAGCAGACTGACCCCACTCTGTCAATGTAACACCCCCAGGGAAGAGCTGACTGACCCCACTCTGTCAATGTAACACACCTATGGAAGTGCAGACTGACCCCACTCTGTCAATGTAACACACCCATTGATGAGCAGACTGACCCCACTCTGTCAATGTAACACACAGGGAAGAGCAGACTGACCCCACTCTGTCAATGTAACACACCCATGGAAGAACAGCCTGACCCCACTCTGTCAAAGTAACACAACCTGTAAAGAGCAGACTGACCCCACTCTGTCAATATAACACACACAGGGAAGGGCAAACCGATCCCACTCTGTCAATTTAACACAACCAGGGAAGAGCTGACTGACCCCACTCTGTCAATGTAACCCACCCAGGAAAGAGCAGACTAACCCCACTCTCTCAATGTAACACACACAGGGAAGAGCAGACTGACCCCACTCTGTCAATGTAACACACCCAGGGAAGAGCAGACCTACCCCACTCTGTCAATGTAACCCACCCAGGGAAGAGTAGACTGATCCCACTGTGTCAATGTAACACTACCAGGAAAGTGCAGACTGACGCCTCTGTGTCAATGTAACAAACCCAGAGGCGAGCAAACTTTTTCCACTCTGTCTCTGTAACGCACCCTGGGAAGAGCAGACTCACCCCATACTGTCAATGTAACCCACCCAGGGAAGAGCAGACTGACCCCACTCTGCCAATGTAACACACCCAGGGAAAAGCAGACTGACCCCACTCTGTCAATGTAACACACCCGGGGAAGAGCAGACTGACGCCACTCTGTCAATGTAACACACACAGGGAAGAGCAGACTGACCCCACTTTGTCAATGAACCACAAACAGGGAAGAGCAGACTGACCACACTCTGTCAATGTAACTCCCCCAAGGAAGAGCAAACTGACCCAACTCTGTCAATGTAACCCACCCAAGGAAGAGCAGACTGACCCCACTCTGTCAATGTAACACACCCAGGGAAGTTCTGACTTACCCGACTCTGTCAATTTAACACCCCCAGGGAAGTGCAGACTGTCCCCACACTGTCAATGTAACACCCCCAGGGAAGAGCAGACGGACCACACGCTGTAAATGTAACACACACAGGGAAGAGCAGACTGACACAACTCTGTCAATGAAACACACCCAGGGAAGATCAGATTGACCCCACTCTGTCAATGTAACACCCCAGGGAAGAGCAGACTGACCCCACTCTGTCAATGTAACACACCCAGGGAAGAGCAGACTGACCCCACTCTGACAATGTAACACACCCATTGATGAGCAGACTGACCCCACTCTGACAATGTAACACACAGGGAAGAGCAGGCTGACCCCACTCTGTCAATGTAACACAACCTGTAAAGAGCAGACTGACTCCACTCTGTCAATGTAACACACACAGGGAAGGGCAGACCGGTCCCACTCTGTCAATTTAACACACCCAGGAAAGAGCAGACTAACCCCACTCTGTCAATGTAACACACCCAGGGAAGAGCAGACTGACCCCACTCTGTCAATGTAACACACCCAGGGAAGAGCAGACTGACCCCACTCTGTCAATGTAACACACCCAGTGAAGAGCAGACCTACCCCACTCTGTCAATGTAACCCACCCAGGGAAGAGTAGACTGATCCCACTGTGTCAATGTAACACTACCAGGAAAGAGCAGACTGACGCCTCTGTGTCAATGTAACACACCCAGAGACGAGCATTCTGTTTCCACTCTGTCTATGTAACACACCCTGGGAAGAGCAGACTCACCCCATACTGTCAATGGAACCCACCAAGAGAAGTGCAGACTGACCCCACACTGTCAATGTAACACCCCCAGGGAAAAGCAGACTGACCCCACTCTGTCAATGTAACACACCCGAGGAAGAGCAGACTGACGCCACTCTGTCAATGTAACACACATAGGGAAGAGCAGACTGACCCCACTCTGTCAATGTACGACACACAGGGAAGAGCAGACTGACCACACTCTGTCAATGTAACTCCCCCAGGGAAGAGCAGACTGACCCAACTCTGTCAATGTACCACACACAGGGAAGAGCACACTGACCCCACTCTGTCAATGTAACACACCCAGGGAAGAGCAGACTGACCCCACTCTGTCAATGTAACACACCCAGGCGAGATCAGATTGACCCCACTCTGTCAATGTAACACACCCAGGGAAATGCAGACTGACCCGACTCTGTCAATTTAACACACCCAGGGAAGAGCAAACAAACTCCACTCTGTCAATGTAACACCCCCAGGGAAGAGCAGACTAACCACACTCTGTCAATGTAACACACCCAGGGAAGGGCAGACTGACCCCACTCTGTCAATGTAACTCACAAAATGAAGAGCAGACTGACCCCACTCTGTCAATGTAACACACCCAGGAAAGAGCAGACTGACCCCACTCTGTGAATGTAACACACCCAGGAAAGAGCAGACTAACCACACTCTGTCAATGTAACACACCCAGGGAAGGGCAGACTGACCCCACTCTGTCAATGTAACTCACAAAGGGAAGAGCAGACTGACCCCACTCTGTCAATGGAACACACCCATGGAAGAGCAGACTGACCCCACTCTGTCAATGTAACACACCCAGGGAAGAGCAGACTGACCCCACTCTGTCAATGTAACACACCCAGGAAAGAGCAGACTGACCCCACTCTGTCAATGTAACACACCCAGGGAAGAGCAGACTGACCCCACTCTGTCAATGTAACACACCCAGGGAAGAGTAGACTGATAACTCTGTATCAATGTAACACTACCAGGAAAGAGCAGACTGACCCCTCTGTGTCAATGTAATGCACCCAGGGAAGAGCAAACTTTTTCCACTCTGTCAATGTAACCCACCCAGAGTAGAGCAGACTGACCCCACTCTGTCAATGTAACACACCCTGGGAAGAGCAGACTCACACCACTCTGTAAATGTAACCCACCCAGGGAAGAGCAGACTGACGGCACTCTGTCAATGTAACACATCCAGGGAAGAGCAGAATGACCCCACTCTGTCAATGTAACACATCCAGGGAAGTGCAGACTTACCCCACTCTGTCAAAGTAACCCACCGAGGGAAGAGCAGACTGACCCTTCTCTGTGATTGCAACACATCCAGGGAAGGGCAGACTGACCCCATTCTGTCAATGTTACACACAGGGAATAGCAGACTGACCCCACTCTGTCAATGTAACACACCCATGGAAGAACAGACTGACCCCACTATGTCAATGTAACACACCCTGTAAAGAGCAGACGGACCCGACTCTGTCAATGTAACACACACAGGGAAGAGCTGACTGACCCCACTCTGTCAATTTAACGCACCCAGTTTTGAGCAGACTGACCCCACTCTGTCAACGTAACACACACAGGGAAGGGCAGACCAACCTAACTCTGTCAATGTAACACAACCTGTAAAGAGCAGACTGACCCCACTCTGTCAATGTAACACACCCAGGTTTGAGCACACTGACCCCACTCTGTCAATGTAACCCACCCAGGAAAGAGCAGACTGACCCCACTCTGTCAATGTAACACACACAGGGAAGAGCAGACTGACCCCACTCTGTCAATGTAACACACCCAGGGAAGAGCAGACTGACCCCACTCTGTCAATATAACACACCCAGGGAAGAGCAGACTGGCCCCAATCTATCAATACAACACCCCCAGGGAAGAGCAGACTGACCCCACTCTGTCGATGTAACACACCCAGGGAAGATCAGACTGACCCCATTCTATCAAAGTAACACACCCAGGGAAGAGCAGACTGACCCCACTCTGTCACTATAACACCCCCAGAGAAGAGTAGACTGACCCCACTCTTTCAATGTAACACCCCCAGGGAAGAGCAGACTGACCCCACTCTGTCAATGTAACACCCCCAGGTAAGGGCAGACTGAGCACACTCTGTCAATGTAAGACCCCCAGGGAAGAGCAGACTGAGCACACTCTGTCAATGTAACACACCCAGGGAAGAGCAGACTGACCCCACTCTGTCAATGTATCAGACCCAGGGAAGAGCAGACTGACCCCAATCTGTCAGTGTAACACACCCAGGGAAGGGCAGACTGACCCCACTCTGTCAATATAACACACCCAGGGAAGAGCAAACGGACCCCACTCTGTCAATGTAACACACCCAGGGAAGAGCAGACGGACCCCACTCTGTCAATGTAACACACCCAGGGAAGAGCAGACTGACCCCTCTCTGTCAATGTAACACACCCAGGGAAGAGCAGACTGACCCCAATCTGTCAATGTAACTCAAAAAGGGAAGAGCAGACTGACCCCGCTCTGTCAATGTAACACACCCAGGGAAGAGCAGACTGACCCCACTCTGACAATTTAACACACCCAGGGAATAGCACACTGACCCCACTCTGTCAATGTAACCCACCCAGGAAAGAGCAGACTTAACGCACTCTGTCAATGTAACACTCCCAGGAACGAGCAGACTGACCCCACTGTGTCAATGTAACACACCCAGGGAAGAGCAGTCTGACCCCACTCTGTCAATGAAACTCACAAAGGGAAGAGCAGACTGACCCCACTCGGTTAATGTAACACACCCAGGGAAGAGCAAACTGATTCCACTCTGTCGATATAACACACCCAGGGAAGAGCAGACTCACCCCACTGTGTCAATGTAACCCACCCAGGGAAGAGCAGACTGACCCTTCTCTGTCAATGTAACACACCCAGGGAACAGCAGACTGACCCTTCTCTGTCAATGTAACACACACAGGGAAGGGCAGACTGACCCCATTCTGTCAATCTAACACACCCAGGGAAGGGCAGACTGACCCCACACTGTCAATGTAACACACGCAGGGAAGAGCAGACTGACCCCACTCTGTCAATGTAACACACAGGGAAGAGCAGACTGACCCCCCTCTGTCAATGTAACACACCCAGGGAAGAGCAGACTGACCCAACTCTGTCAATGTAACACACCCATGGAAGAACAGACTGACCCCATTCTGTCAATGTAACACACCCTGTAAAGAGCAGACTGACCCCACTCTGTCAATGTAACACATACAGTGAAGGGCAGTCCGACCCCACTCTGTCAATGTAACACACCCAGGGAAGAGCTGACGGACCCCACTCTGTCAATTTAACGCACCCACGTTTGAGCACACTGACTCCACTCTGTCAATGTAGCCCACCCAGGAAAAAGCAGACTGACCCCACTCTGTCAATGTAACACACACAGGGAAGAGCAGATTGACCCAACTCTGTCAATGTAACCCACTCAGTTTAGAGCAGACTGACCCCACTCGGTCAATGTAACCTTCCCAGGGTAGAGCAAACAAATCGCACTCTGTCAATGGAACACACCCAGGGAAGAGCAACTGACCCCACTCTGTCAATGTAACACACTCTGCAAAGAGCAGACTGACCCCACTCTGTCAATGTAAAACACACAGGGAAGAGCAGACTGACCCTTTTCTGTGAATGCAACACGTCCAGGGAAGTGCAGACTGACCCCATTCTGTTAATTTAACACCCCCAGGGAAGAGCAGACTGACCCCACTCTTTCAATGTAACACATCCAGGGAAGAGCAGACTGACCGCATTCGGTCAATGTAACACACCCAGGGAAGAGCAGACTGACCCCACTCTGTTCATGTAACTCACCCAGGGAAGATCCAACTGACCCCACTCTGTCAATGTAACACATCCAGGGAAGGGAGACTGACCCCATTCTGTCAATCTAACACACACAGGGACGAGCAGACTGATCCCACTCTGTCAATGTTACACACAGGGAATAGCAGACTGACCCCACTCTGTCAATGTAACACACCCAGGGAAGAGCAGACTGACACAACTCTATCAATGTAACACACCCATGGAAGAACAGACTGACACCACTATGTCAAAGTAACAGACCCTGTAAAGAGCAGACTGACCCCACTCTGTCAATGTAACACACCCAGGGAAGAGCAGACTGGCCCCACTCTTTCAATACAACACCCCCAGGGAAGAGCAGACTGACCCCTCTCTGTCAATATAACACACCCAGGGAAGAGCAGACTGACCCCACTCTGACGATGTAACGCCCCAAGGGAAGAGCAGACTGACCCCACTCTGTCAATATAACACACCCAGGGAAGAGCAGACTGACCCCATTCTATCAAAGTAACACACCCAGGGAAGAGCAGACTGACCCCACTCTGTCAATGTAAAACCCACAGGGAAGAGCAGACTGACCCCACTCTTTCAATGTAACACCCCCAGGGAAGTGCAGACTGACCCCACTCTGTCAATGTAAGACCCGCAGGGAAGAGCAGACTGAGCACATTCTGTCAATGTAACACACCCTGTAAAGAGCAGACTGACCCCACTCTGTCAATGTAACACATACAGTGAAGGGCAGACTGACCCCCCTCTTTCAATGTAACACACCCAGGGAAGAGCAGACTGACCCCAATCTGTCAATGTAACACACGCAGGAAAGGGCTGACTGACCCCCCTCTGTCAATGTAACACACCCAGGGAAGAGCAGACCGACCCCACTCTGTCAATGTAACACACCCAGGGAAGAGCACACTGACTCCACTCTGTCAACGTAAACCACCCAGGAAAGAGCAGACTGACCCCACTCTATAAATGTAACACCCCCAGGGAAGGGCAGACTGACCCCACACTGTCAATGTAACACACGCAGGGAAGAGCAGACTGACCCCACTCTGTCAATGTAACACACAGGGAAGAGCAGACTGACCCCCCTCTGTCAATGTAGCACACCCAGGGAAGAGCAGACTGACCCAACTCTGTCAATGTAACACACCCATGGAAGAACAGACTGACCCCATTCTGTCAATGTAACACACCCTGTAAAGAGCAGACTGACCCCACTCTGTCAATGTAACACATACAGTGAAGGGCAGTCCGACCCCACTCTGTCAATGTAACACACCCAGGGAAGAGCTGACGGACCCCACTCTGTCAATTTAACGCACCCAGGTTTGAGCAGACTGACCCCACTCTGTCAATGTAACCCACCCAGGGAAGAGCAGACCGACCCCACTGCGTCAATGTAACACACCCAGGGAAGAGCAGACTGATCCCACTCTGTCAATGTAACACACTCAGGGAAGACCTGACTGACCCCACTCAGTCAATGTAACACACAGGGAAGAGCAGACTGACCTCACTCTGTTAATATAACACACACAGGGAAGGGCAGACCGACCCCACTCTGTCAATGTAACACACCCAGGGAAGAGCACACTGACCTCACTCTGTCAATGTAACACCCCCAGGGAAGAGCAGACTGACCTCATTCTTTCAATGTAACTCACAAAGGGAAGAGCAGACTGCCCCCACTCTGTCAATGTAACACACCCAGGAAAGAGCAGACTGACCCCTCTGTGTCAATGTAACACACCCAGGGCAGACAGGACCGACCCCACTCTGTCAATGTAACGCACCCAGCGAAGAGCAGACTCACCCCACTCTGTCAAAGTAACCCACCCAGGGTAGAGAAGACTGACCCCACTCTGTTAATGTAACCCACCCAGGGAAGAGCAAACAGATTCCACTCTGTCGATGTAACACACCCTGGGAAGAGCAGACTCACCCCACTCTCTCAATGTAACCCACCCAGGGAAGAGCAGACTGACCCCACTCTGTCAATGTAACACCCCCAGGGAAGAGCAGACTGACGCTTCTCTGTCAATGTAAGACACCCAGGGAAGTGCAGACTGACCCAACTCTGTCAATGTAACTCACCCAGGGAAGGTCCGACAAACCCCACTCTGTCAATGTAACACACCCAGGGAAGAGCAGACTGACCCCACTCTGTCAATGAAACACACCCAGGGAAGAGCAGACTAACCTCACTCTGTCAATGTCACACTCTCAGGGAAGATCCGACTGACCCCACCCAGTCAAAGTAACCCACCCACGGAAGAGCAGACTGACCCCACTCGGTCAATGTAACCCTCCCAAGAAAGAGCAGACTGATCCCACTCTGTCAATTTAACACCCCCAGGGAAGAGCAGACTGAACACACCCTGTAAATGTAACACACACAGGGAAGAGCAGACTGACACAACTCTGTCAATGGAACACACCCAGGGAAGATCAGATTGAACCCACTCTGTCAATGTAACACACCCAGGGAAGTGCAGACTGTCCCCACACTGTCAATGTAACACACCCAGGCGAGATCAGATTGACCCCACTCTGTCAATGTAACACACCCAGGGAAGTGCAGACTGACCCCACACTGTCAACGTAACACACCCAGGCGAGATCGGATTGACCCCACTCTGTCAATGTAACACACCCAGGGAAGAGCACACTGACCCCACTCTGTCAATGTAACACACCCAGGGAACAGCAGACTGACCACAAACTGTCAATGTATCACACCCAGGGAAGAGCAGACTGTTCCCACTCTGTCAATGTAACACAGCCAGGGAATAACAGACTGACCCAACTCTGTCAATGTAACACACCCAGGGAAGTGCAGACTGACCCCACTCTGTCAATGTAACACCCCCAGGGAAGAGCAGACTGACCACACTCTGTCAATGTAACACACACAGGGAAGAGCAGACTGACCCCCCTCTGTCAATGTAACACACCCAGGAAAGAGCAGACTGACCCCCCCCCTGTCAATGTAACACACCCAGGGAAGAGCAGACTGACCCGACTCTGTCAATGTAACACACCCAGGGAAGAGCAGACTGACCCCACTCTGTCAATGTAATACACCCGGGGAAGAGCAGACTGACCCCACTCTGTCAATGTAACCCACCCAGGAAAGAGCAGACTGACCCGACTCTGTCAATGTAACACACCCAGTGAAGAGCAGACCTACCCCACTCTGTCAATGTAACCCACCCAGGGAAGAGTAGACTGATCCCACTGTGTCAATGTAACACTACCAGGAAAGAGCAGACTGACGCCTCTGTGTCAATGTAACACACCCAGAGACGAGCAAACTGTTTCCACTCTGTCTATGTAACACACCCTGGGAAGAGCAGACTCACCCCATACTGTCAATGGAACCCACCAAGAGAAGTGCAGACTGACCCCACACTGTCAATGTAACACCCCCAGGGAAAAGCAGACTGACCCCACTCTGTCAATGTAACACACCCGAGGAAGAGCAGACTGACGCCACTCTGTCAATGTAACACACACAGGGAAGAGCAGACTGACCCCACTCTGTCAATGTACGACACACAGGGAAGAGCAGACTGACCACACTCTGTCAATGTAACTCCCCCAGGGAAGAGCAGACTGACCCAACTCTGTCAATGTACCACACACAGGGAAGAGCACACTGACCCCACTCTGTCAATGTAACACACCCAGGGAAGAGCAGACTGACCCCACTCTGTCAATGTAACACACCCAGGCGAGATCAGATTGACCCCACTCTGTCAATGTAACACACCCAGGGAAATGCAGACTGACCCGACTCTGTCAATTTAACACACCCAGGGAAGAGCAAACAAACTCCACTCTGTCAATGTAACACCCCCAGGGAAGAGCAGACTAACCACACTCTGTCAATGTAACACACCCAGGGAAGGGCAGACTGACCCCACTCTGTCAATGTAACTCACAAAATGAAGAGCAGACTGACCCCACTCTGTCAATGTAACACACCCAGGAAAGAGCAGACTGACCCCACTCTGTGAATGTAACACACCCAGGAAAGAGCAGACTAACCACACTCTGTCAATGTAACACACCCAGGGAAGGGCAGACTGACCCCACTCTGTCAATGTAACTCACAAAGGGAAGAGCAGACTGACCCCACTCTGTCAATGGAACACACCCATGGAAGAGCAGACTGACCCCACTCTGTCAATGTAACACACCCAGGGAAGAGCAGACTGACCCCACTCTGTCAATGTAACACACCCAGGAAAGAGCAGACTGACCCCACTCTGTCAATGTAACACACCCAGGGAAGAGCAGACTGACCCCACTCTGTCAATGTAACACACCCAGGGAAGAGTAGACTGATAACTCTGTATCAATGTAACACTACCAGGAAAGAGCAGACTGACCCCTCTGTGTCAATGTAATGCACCCAGGGAAGAGCAAACTTTTTCCACTCTGTCAATGTAACCCACCCAGAGTAGAGCAGACTGACCCCACTCTGTCAATGTAACACACCCTGGGAAGAGCAGACTCACACCACTCTGTAAATGTAACCCACCCAGGGAAGAGCAGACTGACGGCACTCTGTCAATGTAACACATCCAGGGAAGAGCAGAATGACCCCACTCTGTCAATGTAACACATCCAGGGAAGTGCAGACTTACCCCACTCTGTCAAAGTAACCCACCGAGGGAAGAGCAGACTGACCCTTCTCTGTGATTGCAACACATCCAGGGAAGGGCAGACTGACCCCATTCTGTCAATGTTACACACAGGGAATAGCAGACTGACCCCACTCTGTCAATGTAACACACCCATGGAAGAACAGACTGACCCCACTATGTCAATGTAACACACCCTGTAAAGAGCAGACGGACCCGACTCTGTCAATGTAACACACACAGGGAAGAGCTGACTGACCCCACTCTGTCAATTTAACGCACCCAGTTTTGAGCAGACTGACCCCACTCTGTCAACGTAACACACACAGGGAAGGGCAGACCAACCTAACTCTGTCAATGTAACACAACCTGTAAAGAGCAGACTGACCCCACTCTGTCAATGTAACACACCCAGGTTTGAGCACACTGACCCCACTCTGTCAATGTAACCCACCCAGGAAAGAGCAGACTGACCCCACTCTGTCAATGTAACACACACAGGGAAGAGCAGACTGACCCCACTCTGTCAATGTAACACACCCAGGGAAGAGCAGACTGACCCCACTCTGTCAATATAACACACCCAGGGAAGAGCAGACTGGCCCCAATCTATCAATACAACACCCCCAGGGAAGAGCAGACTGACCCCACTCTGTCGATGTAACACACCCAGGGAAGATCAGACTGACCCCATTCTATCAAAGTAACACACCCAGGGAAGAGCAGACTGACCCCACTCTGTCACTATAACACCCCCAGAGAAGAGTAGACTGACCCCACTCTTTCAATGTAACACCCCCAGGGAAGAGCAGACTGACCCCACTCTGTCAATGTAACACCCCCAGGTAAGGGCAGACTGAGCACACTCTGTCAATGTAAGACCCCCAGGGAAGAGCAGACTGAGCACACTCTGTCAATGTAACACACCCAGGGAAGAGCAGACTGACCCCACTCTGTCAATGTATCAGACCCAGGGAAGAGCAGACTGACCCCAATCTGTCAGTGTAACACACCCAGGGAAGGGCAGACTGACCCCACTCTGTCAATATAACACACCCAGGGAAGAGCAAACGGACCCCACTCTGTCAATGTAACACACCCAGGGAAGAGCAGACGGACCCCACTCTGTCAATGTAACACACCCAGGGAAGAGCAGACTGACCCCTCTCTGTCAATGTAACACACCCAGGGAAGAGCAGACTGACCCCAATCTGTCAATGTAACTCAAAAAGGGAAGAGCAGACTGACCCCGCTCTGTCAATGTAACACACCCAGGGAAGAGCAGACTGACCCCACTCTGACAATTTAACACACCCAGGGAATAGCACACTGACCCCACTCTGTCAATGTAACCCACCCAGGAAAGAGCAGACTTAACGCACTCTGTCAATGTAACACTCCCAGGAACGAGCAGACTGACCCCACTGTGTCAATGTAACACACCCAGGGAAGAGCAGTCTGACCCCACTCTGTCAATGAAACTCACAAAGGGAAGAGCAGACTGACCCCACTCGGTTAATGTAACACACCCAGGGAAGAGCAAACTGATTCCACTCTGTCGATATAACACACCCAGGGAAGAGCAGACTCACCCCACTGTGTCAATGTAACCCACCCAGGGAAGAGCAGACTGACCCTTCTCTGTCAATGTAACACACCCAGGGAACAGCAGACTGACCCTTCTCTGTCAATGTAACACACACAGGGAAGGGCAGACTGACCCCATTCTGTCAATCTAACACACCCAGGGAAGGGCAGACTGACCCCACACTGTCAATGTAACACACGCAGGGAAGAGCAGACTGACCCCACTCTGTCAATGTAACACACAGGGAAGAGCAGACTGACCCCCCTCTGTCAATGTAACACACCCAGGGAAGAGCAGACTGACCCAACTCTGTCAATGTAACACACCCATGGAAGAACAGACTGACCCCATTCTGTCAATGTAACACACCCTGTAAAGAGCAGACTGACCCCACTCTGTCAATGTAACACATACAGTGAAGGGCAGTCCGACCCCACTCTGTCAATGTAACACACCCAGGGAAGAGCTGACGGACCCCACTCTGTCAATTTAACGCACCCACGTTTGAGCACACTGACTCCACTCTGTCAATGTAGCCCACCCAGGAAAAAGCAGACTGACCCCACTCTGTCAATGTAACACACACAGGGAAGAGCAGATTGACCCAACTCTGTCAATGTAACCCACTCAGTTTAGAGCAGACTGACCCCACTCGGTCAATGTAACCTTCCCAGGGTAGAGCAAACAAATCGCACTCTGTCAATGGAACACCCAGGGAAGAGCAACTGACCCCACTCTGTCAATGTAACACACTCTGCAAAGAGCAGACTGACCCCACTCTGTCAATGTAAAACACACAGGGAAGAGCAGACTGACCCTTTTCTGTGAATGCAACACGTCCAGGGAAGTGCAGACTGACCCCATTCTGTTAATTTAACACCCCCAGGGAAGAGCAGACTGACCCCACTCTTTCAATGTAACACATCCAGGGAAGAGCAGACTGACCGCATTCGGTCAATGTAACACACCCAGGGAAGAGCAGACTGACCCCACTCTGTTCATGTAACTCACCCAGGGAAGATCCAACTGACCCCACTCTGTCAATGTAACACATCCAGGGAAGGGAGACTGACCCCATTCTGTCAATCTAACACACACAGGGACGAGCAGACTGATCCCACTCTGTCAATGTTACACACAGGGAATAGCAGACTGACCCCACTCTGTCAATGTAACACACCCAGGGAAGAGCAGACTGACACAACTCTATCAATGTAACACACCCATGGAAGAACAGACTGACACCACTATGTCAAAGTAACAGACCCTGTAAAGAGCAGACTGACCCCACTCTGTCAATGTAACACACCCAGGGAAGAGCAGACTGGCCCCACTCTTTCAATACAACACCCCCAGGGAAGAGCAGACTGACCCCTCTCTGTCAATATAACACACCCAGGGAAGAGCAGACTGACCCCACTCTGACGATGTAACGCCCCAAGGGAAGAGCAGACTGACCCCACTCTGTCAATATAACACACCCAGGGAAGAGCAGACTGACCCCATTCTATCAAAGTAACACACCCAGGGAAGAGCAGACTGACCCCACTCTGTCAATGTAAAACCCACAGGGAAGAGCAGACTGACCCCACTCTTTCAATGTAACACCCCCAGGGAAGTGCAGACTGACCCCACTCTGTCAATGTAAGACCCGCAGGGAAGAGCAGACTGAGCACATTCTGTCAATGTAACACACCCTGTAAAGAGCAGACTGACCCCACTCTGTCAATGTAACACATACAGTGAAGGGCAGACTGACCCCCCTCTTTCAATGTAACACACCCAGGGAAGAGCAGACTGACCCCAATCTGTCAATGTAACACACGCAGGAAAGGGCTGACTGACCCCCCTCTGTCAATGTAACACACCCAGGGAAGAGCAGACCGACCCCACTCTGTCAATGTAACACACCCAGGGAAGAGCACACTGACTCCACTCTGTCAACGTAAACCACCCAGGAAAGAGCAGACTGACCCCACTCTATAAATGTAACACCCCCAGGGAAGGGCAGACTGACCCCACACTGTCAATGTAACACACGCAGGGAAGAGCAGACTGACCCCACTCTGTCAATGTAACACACAGGGAAGAGCAGACTGACCCCCCTCTGTCAATGTAGCACACCCAGGGAAGAGCAGACTGACCCAACTCTGTCAATGTAACACACCCATGGAAGAACAGACTGACCCCATTCTGTCAATGTAACACACCCTGTAAAGAGCAGACTGACCCCACTCTGTCAATGTAACACATACAGTGAAGGGCAGTCCGACCCCACTCTGTCAATGTAACACACCCAGGGAAGAGCTGACGGACCCCACTCTGTCAATTTAACGCACCCAGGTTTGAGCAGACTGACCCCACTCTGTCAATGTAACCCACCCAGGGAAGAGCAGACCGACCCCACTGCGTCAATGTAACACACCCAGGGAAGAGCAGACTGATCCCACTCTGTCAATGTAACACACTCAGGGAAGACCTGACTGACCCCACTCAGTCAATGTAACACACAGGGAAGAGCAGACTGACCTCACTCTGTTAATATAACACACACAGGGAAGGGCAGACCGACCCCACTCTGTCAATGTAACACACCCAGGGAAGAGGACACTGACCTCACTCTGTCAATGTAACACCCCCAGGGAAGAGCAGACTGACCTCATTCTTTCAATGTAACTCACAAAGGGAAGAGCAGACTGCCCCCACTCTGTCAATGTAACACACCCAGGAAAGAGCAGACTGACCCCTCTGTGTCAATGTAACACACCCAGGGCAGACAAGACTGACCCCACTCTGTCAATGTAACGCACCCAGCGAAGAGCAGACTCACCCCACTCTGTCAAAGTAACCCACCCAGGGTAGAGCAGACTGACCCCACTCTGTTAATGTAACCCACCCAGGGAAGAGCAAACAGTTTCCACTCTGTCGATGTAACACACCCTGGGAAGAGCAGACTCACCCCACTCTCTCAATGTAACCCACCCAGGGAAGAGCAGACTGACCCCACTCTGTCAATGTAACACCCCCAGGGAAGAGCAGACTGACGCTTCTCTGTCAATGTAAGACACCCAGGGAAGTGCAGACTGACCCAACTCTGTCAATGTAACTCACCCAGGGAAGATCCGACAAACCCCACTCTGTCAATGTAACACACCCAGGGAAGAGCAGACTGACCCCACTCTGTCAATGAAACACACCCAGGGAAGAGCAGACTAACCTCACTCTGTCAATGTCACACTCTCAGGGAAGATCCGACTGACCCCACCCAGTCAAAGTAACCCACCCACGGAAGAGCAGACTGACCCCACTCGGTCAATGTAACCCTCCCAAGAAAGAGCAGACTGATCCCACTCTGTCAATTTAACACCCCCAGGGAAGAGCAGACTGAACACACCCTGTAAATGTAACACACACAGGGAAGAGCAGACTGACACAACTCTGTCAATGGAACACACCCAGGGAAGATCAGATTGACCCCACTCTGTCAATGTAACACACCCAGGGAAGTGCAGACTGTCCCCACACTGTCAATGTAACACACCCAGGCGAGATCAGATTGACCCCACTCTGTCAATGTAACACACCCAGGGAAGAGCACACTGACCCCACTCTGTCAATGTAACACACCCAGGGAACAGCAGACTGACCACAAACTGTCAATGTATCACACCCAGGGAAGAGCAGACTGTTCCCACTCTGTCAATGTAACACAGCCAGGGAATAACAGACTGACCCAACTCTGTCAATGTAACACACCCAGGGAAGTGCAGACTGACCCCACTCTGTCAATGTAACACCCCCAGGGAAGAGCAGACTGACCACACTCTGTCAATGTAACACACACAGGGAAGAGCAGACTGACCCCCCTCTGTCAATGTAACACACCCAGGAAAGAGCAGACTGACCCCCCCCTGTCAATGTAACACACCCAGGGAAGAGCAGACTGACCCCACTCTGTCAATGTAATACACCCGGGGAAGAGCAGACTGACCCCACTCTGTCAATGTAACCCACCCAGGAAAGAGCAGCCTGACCCCCCCCCTTGTAATGTAACACACCTAGGGAAGAGCAGACTGACCCCACTCTGTCAATGTAATACACCCGGGGAAGAGCAGACTGACCCCACTCTGTCAATGTAACCCACCCAGGGAAGAGCAAACTGATTCCACTCTGTCGATATAACACACCCAGGGAAGAGCAGACTCACCCCATTCTGTCAATGTAACACACCCAGGGAAGAGCAGAAAGACCCATCTCTGTCAATGTATCACACCCAGGGAAGAGCAGACTGATCCCACTCTGTCAATGTAACACACCCAGGGAAGAGCAGACTGACCCAACTCTGTCAATGTAACACACCCAGGGAAGTGCAGACTGACCCCACTCTGTCAATGTAACAACCCCAGGGAAGAGCAGACTGACCACACTCTGTCAATGTAACACACACAGGGAAGAGCAGACTGACCCCCCTCAGTCAATGTAACACACCCAGGGAAGATCAGATTGACCCCACTTTGTCAATGTAACACACCCAGGGAAGTGCAGACTGACCCCACACTGTTAATGTAACACCCCCAGGGAAGAGCAGACTGACCCCACTCTGTCAATGTAACACACAGGGAAGTGAAGACTTACCCCACTCTGTCAATGTAACCCACCCAGGGAAGAGCAAACAGATTCCATTCTGTCGATATAACACACCCAGGGAAGAGCAGACTGACGCAACTCTGTCAATGTAACACACCCAGGAAAGAGCAGACTGACCCCCCCCCCCCTGTCAATGTAACGCACCCAGCAAAGAGCAGACTGAACCGACTCTGTCAATGTAACACACCCAGGGAAGAGCAGACTGACCCCCCCCTGTTAATGTAACCAACCCAGGGAAGAGCAAACTGATTCCACTCTGTCGATATAACACACCCAGGAAAGAGCAGACTCACCCCACTCTGTCAATGTAACCCACCCAGGGAAGAGCAAACTGATTCCACTCTGTCGATATAACACACCCAGGGAAGAGCAGACTCACCCCAGTCTGTCAATGTAACACACCCAGGGAAAGGCAGACTGACCCTTCTCTGTCAATGTATCACACCCAGGGAAGAGCAGACTTTTCCCACTGTGTCAATGTAACACAACCAGGGAAGAACAGACTGACCCAACTCTGTCAATGTCACACACCCAGGGAAGTGCAGACTGACCCCACTCTGTCAATGTAACACCCCCAGGGAAGAGCAGACTGACCCCCCCCCTGTCAATGTAACACACCCAGTGAAGAGCAGACTGACCCGACTCTGTCAATGTAACACACCCAGGGAAGAGCAGACTGACCCGACTCTGTCAATGTAACACACCCAGGGAAGAGCAGACTGACCCCAATCGGTCAATGTAACACACACAGGGAAGGGCAGACCGACCCCACTCTGACAATGTAACACACCCAAGGAAGAGCAGACTGACCCGACTCTGTCAATGTAATACACCCGGGGAAGAGCAGACTGACCCCACTCTGTCAATGTAACACACTCTGTAAAGAGCAGACTGACCCCACTCTGTCAATGTAAAACACACAGGGAAGGGCAGACCGACCCCACTCTGACAATGTAACACACCCAGGGAAGAGCAGACTGACCCTTCTCTGTGAATGCAACACATCCAGGGAAGGGCAGACTGACCCAATTCTGTTAATTTAACACCCCCAGGGAAGAGCAGACTGACCCCACTCTTTCAATGTAACACTCACAGGGAAGTGCAGACTTACCCCACTCTGTCAATGTAACCCACCGAGGGAAGAGCAGACTGACCCTTCTCTGTGATTGCAACACATCCAGGGAAGGGCAGACTGACCCCATTCTGTCAATGTTACACACAGGGAATAGCAGACTGACACCACTCTGTCAATGTAACACACCCAGGGAAGAGCAGACTGACACAACTCTGTCAATGTAACACACCCATGGAAGAACAGACTGACCCCACGATGTCAATGTAACACATCCTGTAAAGAGCAGACTGAACCCACTCTGTCAATGTAACACACACAGGGAAGAGCTGACTGACCCCACTCTGTCAATTTAACGCACCCAGTTTTGAGCACACTGACCCCACTCTGTCAACGTAACACACACAGGGAAGGGCAGACCAACCTAACTCTGTCAATGTAACACACCCTGTAAAGAGCAGACTGACCCCACCCTGTCAATGTAACACACACACGTTTGAGCACACTGACCCCACTCTGTCAATGTAACCCACCCAGGAAAGAGCAGACTGACCCCACTCTGTCAATGTAACACACACTGGGAAGAGCAGACTGACCCCACTCTGTCAATGTAACACACCCAGGGAAGAGCAGACTGACCCCACTCTGTCATTATAACACACCCAGGGAAGAGCAGACTGGCCCCACTCTATCAATACAACACCCCCAGGGAAGAGCAGACTGACCCCACTCTGTCGATGTAACAAACACAGGGAAGATCAGACTGACCCCATTCTATCAAAGTAACACACCCAGGGAAGAGCAGACTGACCCCACTCTGTCACTATAACACCGCCAGGGAAGAGTAGACTGACCCCACTCTTTCAATGTAACACCCCCAGGGAAGAGCAGACTGACCCCACTCTGTCAATGTAACACCCCCAGGGAAGAGCAGACTGAGCACACTCTGTCAATGTAAGACACCCAGGGAAGAGCAGACTGAGCAAACTCTGTCAATGTAACACACCCAGGGAAGATCAGACTGACCCCACTCTGTCAATGTAACAGACCCAGGGAAGAGCATACTGACCCCAATCTGTCAGTGTAAAACCCCCAGGGAAGGGCAGACTGACCCCCCTCTGTCAATATAACACACCCAGGGAAGAGCAGACGGACCCCACTCTGTCAATGTAACACACCCAGGGAAGAGCAGACGGACCCCACTCTGTCAATGTAACACACCCAGGGAAGAGCAGACTGACCCCACTCTGTCAATGTAACACACCCAGGGAAGAGCAGACTGACCCCACTCTGACAATTTAACACACCCAGGGAATAGCACAATGACCCCACTCTGTCAATGTAACCCACCCAGGAAAGAGCAGACTTCACGCACTCTGTCAATGTAACACTACCAGGAAAGAGCAGACTAACCCCACTGTGTCAATGTAACACACCGAGGGAAGAGCAGACTGACCCCACTCTGTCAATGAAACTCACAAAGGGAAGAGCAGACTGACCCCACTCGGTTAATGTAAAACACCCAGGGAAGAGCAAACTGATTCCACTCTGTCAATCTAACACACCCAGGGAAGGGCAGACTGACCCCACACTGTCAATGTAACACACGCAGGGAAGAGCAGACTGACCCCACTCTGTCAATGTAACACACAGGGAAGAGCAGACTGACCCCCCTCTGTCAATGTAACACACCCAGGGAAGAGCAGACTGACCCAACTCTGTCAATGTAACACACCCATGGAAGAACAGACTGACCCCATTCTGTCAATGTAACACACCCTGTAAAGAGCAGACTGACCCCACTCTGTCAATGTAACACATACAGTGAAGGGCAGTCCGACCCCACTCTGTCAATGTAACACACCCAGGGAAGAGCTGACGGAACCCACTCTGTCAATTTAACGCACCCAGGTTTGAGCACACTGACTCCACTCTGTCAATGTAGCCCACCCAGGAAAGAGCCGAATGAACCCACTCTGTCAATGTAACACACACAGGGAAGAGCAGATTGACCCAACTCTGTCAAGGTAACCCACTCAGTTTAGAGCAGACTGACCCCACTCGGTCAATGTAACCTTCCCAGGGAAGAGCAAACAAACCGCACTCTGTCAATGGAACACACCCAGGGAAGAGCAGACTGACCCAACTCTGTCAATGTAACAAACTCAGGGAAGAACAGACTGACCCCACTCTGTCAATGGAACACAGTCTGCAAAGAGCAGACTGACCCCACTCTGTCAATGTAAAACACACAGGGAAGAGCAGACTGACCCTTCTCTGTGAATGCAACACGTCCAGGGAAGGGCAGACTGACCCCATTCTGTTAATTTAACACCCCCAGGGAAGAGCAGACTGACCCCACTCTTTCAATGTAACACCCACAGTGAAGTGCAGACTGTCCCCACTCTGTTAATGTAACTCACCCAGGGAAGATCCAACTGACCCCACTCTGTCAATGTAACACATCCAGGGAAGAGCAGACTGACCCCACTCTGTCAATGTTACACACAGGGAATAGCAAACTGACCCCACTCTGTCAATGCAACACACCCAGGGAAGAGCAGACTGACACTACTCTATCAATGTAACACACCCATGGAAGAACAGACTGACCCCAATATGTCAATGTAACAGACCCTGTAAAGAGCAGACTGACCCCTCTCTGTCAATGTAACACACCCAGGGAAGAGCAGACTGACCCCACTCTGTCAATATAACACACCCAGGGAAGAGCAGACTGGCCCCACTCTTTCAATACAACACCCCCAGGGAAGAGCAGACTGACCCCACTCTGACGATGTAATGCCCCCAGTGAAGAGCAGACTGACCCAACTCTGTCAATATAACACACCCAGGGAAAAGCAGACTGACCCCATTCTATCAAAGTAACACACCCAGTGAAGAGCAAACTGACCCCACTCTGTCAATGTAACACCCCCAGGGAAGAGCAGATTGACCCCAATCTGTCAATGTAACTCAAAAAGGGAAGAGCAGACTGACCCCGCTCTGTCAATGTAACACACCCAGGGAATAGCAGACTGACCCCAATCTGTCAATGTAACTCAAAAAGGGAAGAGCAGACTGACCCCGCTCTGTCAATGTAAGGAAGAGCAGACTGACCCAACTCTGTCAATTTAACACACCCAGGGAATAGCACACTGACCCCACTCTGTCAATGTAACCCACCCAGGAAAGAGCAGACTGACCCCACTCTGTCAATGTAACACTACCAGGAAAGAGAAGACTGACCCCACTGGGTCAATGTAACACACCCAGGGAAGAGCAGACTGACCCCACTCTGTCAATGTAACACACCCAGGGAAGAGCAGACTGACCCCACTCTGTCAATATAACACACCCAGGGAAGAGCAGACTGACCCCACTCTGTCAATGTAACACACAGGGAAGAGCAGACTGACCCCCCTCTGTCAATGTAACACACCCAGGGAAGAGCAGACTGACCCAACTCTGTCAATGTAACACACCCATGGAAGAACAGACTGACCCCATTCTGTCAATGTAACACACCCTGTAAAGAGCAGACTGACCCCACTCTGTCAATGTAACACATACAGTGAAGGGCAGTCCGACCCCACTCTGTCAATGTAACACACCCAGGGAAGAGCTGACGGAACCCACTCTGTCAATTTAACGCACCCAGGTTTGAGCACACTGACTCCACTCTGTCAATGTAGCCCACCCAGGAAAGAGCCGAATGAACCCACTCTGTCAATGTAACACACACAGGGAAGAGCAGATTGACCCAACTCTGTCAAGGTAACCCACTCAGTTTAGAGCAGACTGACCCCACTCGGTCAATGTAACCTTCCCAGGGAAGAGCAAACAAACCGCACTCTGTCAATGGAACACACCCAGGGAAGAGCAGACTGACCCAACTCTGTCAATGTAACAAACTCAGGGAAGAACAGACTGACCCCACTCTGTCAATGGAACACAGTCTGCAAAGAGCAGACTGACCCCACTCTGTCAATGTAAAACACACAGGGAAGAGCAGACTGACCCTTCTCTGTGAATGCAACACGTCCAGGGAAGGGCAGACTGACCCCATTCTGTTAATTTAACACCCCCAGGGAAGAGCAGACTGACCCCACTCTTTCAATGTAACACCCACAGTGAAGTGCAGACTGTCCCCACTCTGTTAATGTAACTCACCCAGGGAAGATCCAACTGACCCCACTCTGTCAATGTAACACATCCAGGGAAGAGCAGACTGACCCCACTCTGTCAATGTTACACACAGGGAATAGCAAACTGACCCCACTCTGTCAATGCAACACACCCAGGGAAGAGCAGACTGACACTACTCTATCAATGTAACACACCCATGGAAGAACAGACTGACCCCAATATGTCAATGTAACAGACCCTGTAAAGAGCAGACTGACCCCACTCTGTCAATGTAACACACCCAGGGAAGAGCAGACTGACCCCACTCTGTCAATATAACACACCCAGGGAAGAGCAGACTGGCCCCACTCTTTCAATACAACACCCCCAGGGAAGAGCAGACTGACCCCATTCTATCAAAGTAACACACCCAGTGAAGAGCAGACTGACCCACTCTGTCAATTTAACACCCCCAGGGAAGAGCAGGCTGACCCCACTCTTTCAATTTAACACCCACAGGGAAGAGCAGACTGACCCCACTCTTTCAATGTAACAACCCCAGGGAAGTGCAGACTGACTCCACTCTGTCAATGTAAGACCCCCAGGGAAGAGCAGACTGACCCCACTCTGTCAATGTAACACACACAGGGAAGGGCAGACTGACCCCCCTCTGTCAATGTAACACACCCAGGGAAGAGCAGACTGACGCCATTCTGTCAATGTAACACAGCCTGTAAAGAGGAGACTGACCCCACTCTGTCAATGTAACACATACAGTGAAGGGCAGACTGACCCCCCTCTGTCAATGTAACACACCCAGGGAAGAGCAGACTGACCCCAATCTGTCAATGTAACACACCCAGGAAAGGTCTGACTGACCCCCCTCTGTCAATGTAACACACCCAGGGAAGATCAGACCGACCCCACTCTGTCAATGTAACACACCCAGGGAAGAGCACACTGACTCCACTCTGTCAACGTAACCCACCCAGGAAAGAGATGACTGACCCCACTCTATCAATGTAACACCCCCAGCGAAGAGCAAACTGACCCCACTCTGTCAATGTAACACCCCCAGGGAAGAGCAGATTGACCCCAATCTGTCAATGTAACTCAAAAAGGGAAGAGCAGACTGACCCCGCTCTGTCAATGTAACACACCCAGGGAAGAGCAGACTGACCCCAATCTGTCAATGTAACTCAAAAAGGGAAGAGCAGACTGACCCCGCTCTGTCAATGTAAGGAAGAGCAGACTGACCCAACTCTGTCAATTTAACACACCCAGGGAATAGCACACTGACCCCACTCTGTCAATGTAACCCACCCAGGAAAGAGCAGACTGACCCCACTCTGTCAATGTAACACTACCAGGAAAGAGAAGACTGACCCCACTGGGTCAATGTAACACACCCAGGGAAGAGCAGACTGACCCCACTCTGTCAATGTAACACACCCAGGGAAGAGCAGACTGACCCCACTCTGTCAATATAACACACCCAGGGAAGAGCAGACTGACCCCACTCTGTCAATGTAACACACAGGGAAGAGCAGACTGACCCCCCTCTGTCAATGTAACACACCCAGGGAAGAGCAGACTGACCCAACTCTGTCAATGTAACACACCCATGGAAGAACAGACTGACCCCATTCTGTCAATGTAACACACCCTGTAAAGAGCAGACTGACCCCACTCTGTCAATGTAACACATACAGTGAAGGGCAGTCCGACCCCACTCTGTCAATGTAACACACCCAGGGAAGAGCTGACGGAACCCACTCTGTCAATTTAACGCACCCTTATTTGAGCACACTGACTCCACTCTGTCAATGTAGCCCACCCAGGAAAGAGCCGAATGAACCCACTCTGTCAATGTAACACACACAGGGAAGAGCAGATTGACCCAACTCTGTCAAGGTAACCCACTCAGTTTAGAGCAGACTGACCCCACTCGGTCAATGTAACCTTCCCAGGGAAGAGCAAACAAACCGCACTCTGTCAATGGAACACACCCAGGGAAGAGCAGACTGACCCAACTCTGTCAATGTAACAAACTCAGGGAAGAACAGACTGACCCCACTCTGTCAATGGAACACAGTCTGCAAAGAGCAGACTGACCCCACTCTGTCAATGTAAAACACACAGGGAAGAGCAGACTGACCCTTCTCTGTGAATGCAACACGTCCAGGGAAGGGCAGACTGACCCCATTCTGTTAATTTAACACCCCCAGGGAAGAGCAGACTGACCCCACTCTTTCAATGTAACACCCACAGTGAAGTGCAGACTGTCCCCACTCTGTTAATGTAACTCACCCAGGGAAGATCCAACTGACCCCACTCTGTCAATGAAACACATCCAGGGAAGAGCAGACTGACCCCACTCTGTCAATGTTACACACAGGGAATAGCAAACTGACCCCACTCTGTCAATGCAACACACCCAGGGAAGAGCAGACTGACACTACTCTATCAATGTAACACACCCATGGAAGAACAGACTGACCCCAATATGTCAATGTAACAGACCCTGTAAAGAGCAGACTGACCCCACTCTGTCAATGTAACACACCCAGGGAAGAGCAGACTGACCCCACTCTGTCAATATAACACACCCAGGGAAGAGCAGACTGGCCCCACTCTTTCAATACAACACCCCCAGGGAAGAGCAGACTGACCCCACTCTGACGATGTAATGCCCCCAGGGAAGAGCAGACTGACCCAACTCTGTCAATATAACACACCCAGGGAAAAGCAGACTGACCCCATTCTATCAAAGTAACACACCCAGTGAAGAGCAGACTGACCTCACTCTGTCAATTTAACACCCCCAGGGAAGAGCAGACTGACCCCACTCTTTCAATGTAACAACCCCAGGGAAGTGCAGACTGACTCCACTCTGTCAATGTAAGACCCCCAGGGAAGAGCAGACTGACCCCACTCTGTCAATGTAACACACACAGGGAAGGGCAGACTGACCCCCCTCTGTCAATGTAACACACCCAGGGAAGAGCAGACTGACGCCATTCTGTCAATGTAACACAGCCTGTAAAGAGGAGACTGACCCCACTCTGTCAATGTAACACATACAGTGAAGGGCAGACTGACCCCCCTCTGTCAATGTAACACACCCAGGGAAGAGCAGACTGACCCCAATCTGTCAATGTAACACACCCAGGAAAGGTCTGACTGACCCCCCTCTGTCAATGTAACACACCCAGGGAAGATCAGACCGACCCCACTCTGTCAATGTAACACACCCAGGGAAGAGCACACTGACTCCACTCTGTCAACGTAACCCACCCAGGAAAGAGATGACTGACCCCACTCTATCAATGTAACACCCCCAGGGAAGAGCAAACTGACCCCACTCTGTCAATGTAACACCCCCAGGGAAGAGCAGATTGACCCCAATCTGTCAATGTAACTCAAAAAGGGAAGAGCAGACTGACCCCGCTCTGTCAATGTAACACACCCAGGGAAGAGCAGACTGACCCCAATCTGTCAATGTAACTCAAAAAGGGAAGAGCAGACTGACCCCGCTCTGTCAATGTAAGGAAGAGCAGACTGACCCAACTCTGTCAATTTAACACACCCAGGGAATAGCACACTGACCCCACTCTGTCAATGTAACCCACCCAGGAAAGAGCAGACTGACCCCACTCTGTCAATGTAACACTACCAGGAAAGAGAAGACTGACCCCACTGGGTCAATGTAACACACCCAGGGAAGAGCAGACTGACCCCACTCTGTCAATGTAACACACCCAGGGAAGAGCAGACTGACCCCACTCTGTCAATATAACACACCCAGGGAAGAGCAGACTGGCCCCACTCTGTCAATGTAACATCCCCAGGGAAGAGCAGACTGACCCCACTGTGTCAATGTAACACACCCAGGGAAGAGCAGACTGACCCAACTCTGTCAATGTAACACACCCAGGGAAGAGCAGACTGACCCCATTCTATCAAAGTAACACACCCAGGGAAGAGCAGACTGACCCCACTCTGTCACTGTAACACACCCAGGGAAGAGCAGACTGACCCCACTCTGTCAATTTAACACCCCCAGGGAAGAGCAGACTGACCCCACTCTGTCAATGTAAGACCCCCAGGGAAGAGCAGACTGAGCACACTCTGTCAATGTAAGACCCCCAGGGAAGAGCAGACTGACCCCACTCTGTCAATGTAACACACCCAGGGAAGTGCAGACTGACCCCACTCTGTCAATGTAACAAACCCAGGGAAGAGCAGACTGACCAGACTCTGTCAATGTAACACACCCAGGGAAGAGCAGACTGACCCTTCTCTGTGAATGCAACACATCCAGGGAAGGGCATACTGACCCCATTCTGTTAATTTAACACCCCCAGGGAAGAGCAGACTGACCCCACTCTTTCAATGTAACACCCACAGGGAAGTGCAGACTGACCCCACTCTGTTAATGTAACTCACCCAGGGAAGAGCAGACGGACACAACTCTGTCAATGTAACACACCCATGGAAGAACAGACTAACCCCACTATGTCAATGTAACACACCCTGTAAAGAGCAGACTGACCCCACTCTGTCAATTTAACGCACCCAGGTTTGAGCACACTGACCCCAGTCTGTCAACGTAACACACACAGGGAAGGGCAGACCAACCTAACTCTGTCAATGTAACACACCCTGTAAAGAGCAGACTGACCCCACTCTGTCAATGTAACACACCCAGGTTTGAGCACACTGACCCCACTCTGTCAATGTAACCCACCCAGGAAAGAGCAGACTGACCCCACTCTGTCAATGTAACACACCCAGGGAAGAGCAGACTGACCCCACTCTGTCAATATAACACACCCAGGGAAGAGCAGACTGGCCCCACTCTGTCAATAAAACACCCCCAGGGAAGAGCAGACTCACCCCACTCTGTCGGTGTAACACCCCCAGTGAAGAGCAGACTGACCCAACTCTGTCAATATAACACACCCAGGGAAGAGCAGACTGACCCCATTCTAGCAAAGTAACACACCCAGGGAAGAGCAGACTGACCCCACTCTGTCACTGTAACACACCCACGGAAGAGCAGACTGACCTCACTCTGTCAATTTAACACCCCCAGGGCAGAGCAGACTGACTCCACTCTGTCAATGTAAGACCCCCAGGGAAGAGCAGACTGAGCACACTCTGTCAATGTAACACACCCAGGGAAGAGCAGACTGACCCCACTCTGTCAATGTAACAGACCCAGGGAAGAGCAGACTGACCCCAATCTGTCAGTGTAACACACCCAGGGAAGGGCAGACTGACCCCCCTCTGTCAATGTAACACACCCAGGGAAGAGCAGACCGACCCCACTCTGTCAATGTAACACACCCAGGGAAGAGCAGACTGACCCCACTCTGTCAATGTAACCCACCCTGGAAAGAGCAGACTGACCCCACTCTGTCAATGTCACACACCCAGGAAAGAGCAGACTGACCCCACTGTGTCAATGTAATACACCCAGGGATGAGCAGACTGACCCCACTCTGTCAATGAAACTCACAAAGGGAAGAGCAGACTGACCCTTCTCTGTCAATGTAACACACCCAGGGAAGGGCAGACTGACCCCATTCTGTCAATCTAACACACCCAGGGAAGTGCAGACTGACCCCACTGTGTCAATGAAACACACACAGGGAAGAGCAGACTGACCCCACTCTGTCAATGTAACACACAGGGAAGAGCAGACTGACCCCACTCTGTCAATGTAACACACCCAGGGAAGAGCAGACTGACCCCACTCTGTCAATGTAACACACCCTGTAAAGAGCAGACTGACCCCACTCTGTCAATGTAACACATACAGTGAAGGGCAGACTGACCCCACTCTGTCAATGTAACACACCCAGGGAAGAGCTGACGGACCCCACTCTGTCAATTTAACGCACCCTGGTTTGAGCACACTGACACCACTCTGTCAATGAAGCCCACCCAGGAAAGAGCAGACTGACCCCCTCTGTCAATGTAAAACACACAGGGATGAGCAGATTGACCCAACTCTGTCAATGTAACCCACTCAGTTAAGAGCAGACTGACCACAATCGGTCAATGTAACCTTCCCAGGGAAGAGGAAACAGACCGCACTCTGTCAATGGAACACACCCAGGGAAGAGCAGACTGACCCAACTCTGTCAATGTAACACACTCAAGGAAGAACAGACTGACCCCACTCTGTCAATGTAACACACTCTGTAAAGAGCAGACTGACCCCACTCTGTCAATGTAAAACACACAGGGAAGGGCAGACCGACCCCACTCTGACAATGGAACACACCCAGGGAAGAACAGACTGACCCCACTCTGTCAATGTAACACACCCAGGGAAGAGCAGACTGACCCTTCACTGTGAATGCAACACATCCAGGGAAGGGCATACTGACCCCATTCTGTTAATTTAACACCCCCAGGGAAGAGCAGACTGACCCCACTCTTTCAATGTAACACCCACAGGGAAGTGCAGACTGACCCCACTCTGTTAATGTAACTCACCCAGGGAAGTGCAGACTGACCCCACTCTGTCAATGTAGCACATCCAGGGAAGGTCAGACTGACCCCATTCTGTCAATCTAACACACACAGGGAAGAGCAGACTGACCCCACTCTGTCAATGTTACACACAGGGAATAGCAGACTAACCCCACTCTGTCAATGTAACACTCCCAGGGAAGAGCAGACTGACACAACTCTGTCAATGTAACACACCCATGGAAGAACAGACTGACCCAACTCTGTCAATGTAACACACACATGGAAGAACAGACTGACCCCACTCTGTCAATCTAACACACACAGGGAAGAGCAGACTGACCCCACTCTGTCAATGTTACACACAGGGAATAGCAGACTGACCCCACTCTGTCAATGTAACACACCCATGGTAGAACAGACTGACCCCACTATGTCAATGTAACACACCCTGTAAAGAGCAGACTGACCCCACTCTGTCAATGTAACACACACAGGGAAGAGCTGACTGACCCCATTCTGTCAATTTTACGCATCCAGGTTTGAGCACACTGACCCCACTCTGTCAACGTAACACACACAGGGAAGGGCAGACCAACCTAATTCTGTCAATGTAACACACCCTGTAAAGAGCAGACTGACCCCACTCTGTCAATGTAACCACCCAGGTTTGAGCACACTGACCCCACTCTGTCAATGTAACACACCCAGGAAAGATCAGACTGACCCCACTCTGTCAATGTAACACACACAGGGAAGAGCAGACTGACCCCACTCTGTCGATGTAACACCCCCACGGAAGAGCAGACTGACCCAACTCTGTCAATATAACACACCCAGGGAAGAGCAGACTGACCCCATTCTATCAAAGTAATACACGCAGGGAAGAGCAGACAGACCCCACTCTGTCAATGTAACACACCCAGTGAATAGCAGACTGACCTCACTCTGTCAATTTAACACCCCCAGGGAAGAGCAGACTGACCCCACTCTTTCAATGTAACACACCCAGGGAAGAGCAGACTGACCCCACTCTGTCAATTTAACACCCCCAGGGAAGAGCAAACTGACCCCACCCTTTCAATGGAACACCCCCAGGGAAGAGCAGACTGACCCCACTCTGTCAATGTAAGACCCCCAGGGAAGAGCAGACTGAGCACACTCTGTCAATGTAACACACCCAGGTAAGAGCAGACCGACCCCACTCTGTCAATGTTACACACAGGGAATAGCAGACTGACCCCACTCTGTCAATGTAACACACACAGGGAAGGGCAGACTGACCCCCCTCTGTCAATGTAGCACACCCAGGGAAGAGCAGACTGACCCCAATCTGTCAATGTAACACACCCAGGAAAGGGCTGACTGACCCCCCTCTGTCAATGGAGCACACCCAGGTAAGAGCAGACCGACCCAACTCTGTCAATGTTACACACAGGGAATAGCAGACTGACCCCACTCTGTCAATGTAACACACCCATGGAAGAACAGACTGACCCCACGATGTCAATGTAACACACCCTGTAAAGAGCAGACTGACCCCACTCTGTCAATGTAACACACCCAGGGAAGAGCAGACTGACCCCACTCTGTCGATGTAACAACCCCAGGGAAGAGCAGACTGACCCAACTCTGTCAATATAACACACCCAGGGAAGAGCAGACTGACCCCATTCTATCAAAGTAAGACACGCAGGGAAGAGCAGACAGACCCCACTCTGTCAATGTAACACCCCCAGGGAAGAGCAGACTGACATCACTCTGTCAATTTACCACCCCCAGGGAAGAGCAGACTGACCCCACTCTTTCAATGTAACACACCCAGGGAAGAGCAGACTGACCCCACTCTGTCAATTTTACACCCCCAGGGAAGAGCAGACTGACCCCACCCTTTCAATGTAACACCCCCAGGGAAGAGCAGACTGACCCCACTCTGTCAATGTAAGACCCCCAGGGAAGAGCAGACTGAGCACACTCTGTCAATGTAACACACACAGGGAAGGGCAGACTGACCCCCCTCTGTCAATGTAGCACACCCAGGGAAGAGCAGACTGACCCCAATCTGTCAATGTAACACACCCAGGAAAGGGCTGACTGACCCCCCTCTGTCAATGTAACACACCCAGGTAAGAGCAGACCGACCCCACTCTGTCAATGTAACACACCCAGGGAAGAGCACACTGACCCCACTCTGTCAACGTAACCCACCCAGGAAAGAGCAGACTGACCCCACTCTATCAATGTAACACACCCAGGGAAGAGCAGACTGGCCCCACTCTGTCAATATAACACACCCAGGGAAGAGCAGACAGGCCCCACTCTTTCAATACAACACCCCCAGGGAAGAGCAGACTGACCCCACTCTGACAATGTAATGCCCCCAGGGAAGAGCAGACTGACCCAACTCTGTCAATATAACACACCCAGGGAAAAGCAGACTGACCCCATTCTATCAAAGTAACACACCCAGTGAAGAGCAGACTGACCTCACTCTGTCAATTTAACACCCCCAGGGAAGATCAGGCTGACCCCACTCTTTCAATTTAACACCCACAGGGAAGAGCAGACTGACCCCACTCTTTCAATGTAACAACCCCAGGGAAGTGCAGACTGACTCCACTCTGTCAATGTAAGACCCCCAGGGAAGAGCAGACTGACCCCACTCTGTCAATGTAACACACACAGGGAAGGGCAGACTGACCCCCCTCTGTCAATGTAACACACCCAGGGAAGAGCAGACTGACGCCATTCTGTCAATGTAACACAGCCTGTAAAGAGGAGACTGACCCCACTCTGTCAATGTAACACATACAGTGAAGGGCAGACTGACCCCCCTCTGTCAATGTAACACACCCAGGGAAGAGCAGACTGACCCTAATCTGTCAATGTAACACACCCAGGAAAGGGCTGACTGACCCCCCTCTGTCAATGTAACACACCCAGGGAAGATCAGACCGACCCCACTCTGTCAATGTAACACACCCAGGGAAGAGCACACTGACTCCACTCTGTCAACGTAACCCACCCAGGAAAGAGATGACTGACCCCACTCTATCAATGTAACACCCCCAGGGAAGAGCAAACTGACCCCACTCTGTCAATGTAACACCCCCAGGGAAGAGCAGATTGACCCCAATCTGTCAATGTAACTCAAAAAGGGAAGAGCAGACTGACCCCGCTCTGTCAATGTAACACACCCAGGGAAGAGCAGACTGACCCCAATCTGTCAATGTAACTCAAAAAGGGAAGAGCAGACTGACCCCGCTCTGTCAATGTAAGGAAGAGCAGACTGACCCAACTCTGTCAATTTAACACACCCAGGGAATAGCACACTGACCCCACTCTGTCAATGTAACCCACCCAGGAAATAGCAGACTGACCCCACTCTGTCAATGTAACACTACCAGGAAAGAGAAGACTGACCCCACTGGGTCAATGTAACACACCCAGGGAAGAGCAGACTGACCCCACTCTGTCAATGTAACACACCCAGGGAAGAGCAGATTGACCCCACTCTGTCAATATAACACACCCAGGGAAGAGCAGACTGGCCCCACTCTGTCAATGTAACATCCCCAGGGAAGAGCAGACTGACCCCACTGTGTCAATGTAACACACGCAGGGAAGAGCAGACTGACCCAACTCTGTCAATGTAACACACCCAGGGAAGAGCAGACTGACCCCATTCTATCAAAGTAACACACCCAGGGAAGAGCAGACTGACCCCACTCTGTCACTGTAACACACCCAGGGAAGAGCAGACTGACCCCACTCTGTCAATTTAACACCCCCAGGGAAGAGCAGACTGACCCCACTCTGTCAATGTAAGACCCCCAGGGAAGAGCAGACTGAGCACACTCTGTCAATGTAAGACCCCCAGGGAAGAGCAGACTGACCCAACTCTGTCAATGTAACACACCCAGGGAAGTGCAGACTGACCCCACTCTGTCAATGTAACAAACCCAGGGAAGAGCAGACTGACCAGACTCTGTCAATGTAACACACACAGGGAAGAGCAGACTGACCCCTCTCTGTCAATGTAACACACCCAGGGAAGATCAGATTGACACCACTCTGTCAATGTAACACACCCAGGGAAGTGCAGACTGACACCACACTGTTAACGTAACACCCCCAGGGAAGAGCAGACTGACCCCACTCTGTCAATGTAACAAACAGGGAAGAGCAGACTGACTCCACTCTGTCAATGTAACACACCCAGGGAAGAGCAGACTGACCCAACTCTGTCAATGTAACACACACATGGAAGAACAGACTGACCCCACTCTGTCAATGTAAAACACACAGGGGAGGGCAGACCGACCCCACTCTGACAATGTAACACACCCAGGGAAGAGCTGACTGACCCTTCTCTGTGAATGCAACACATCCAGGGAAGGGCAGACTGACCCCATTCTGTTAATTTAACACCCCCAGGGAAGAGCAGACTGACCCCACTCTTTCAATGTAACACCCACAGGGAAGTGCAGACTGACCCCACTCTGTTAATGTAACTCACCCAGGGAAGAGCAGACGGACACAAATCTGTCAGTGTAACACACCCATGGAAGAACAGACTGACCCCACTATGTCAATGTAACACACCCTGTAAAGAGCAGACTGACCCCACTCTGTCAATGTAACACACACAGGGAAGAGCTGACTGACCCCACTCTGTCAATTTAACGCACCCAGGTTTGAGCACACTGACCCCAGTCTGTCAACGTAACACACACAGGGAAGGGCAGACCAACCTAACTCTGTCAATGTAACACACCCTGTAAAGAGCAGACTGACCCCACTCTGTCAATGTAACACACCCAGGTTTGAGCACACTGACCCCACTCTGTCAATGTAACCCACCCAGGAAAGAGCAGACTGACCCCACTCTGTCAATGTAACACACCCAGGGAAGAGCAGACTGACCCCACTCTGTCAATATAACACCCCCAGGGAAGAGCAGACTGGCCCCACTCTGTCAATAAAACACCCCCAGGGAAGAGCAGACTCACCCCACTCTGTCGATGTAACACCCCCAGTGAAGAGCAGACTGACCCAACTCTGTCAACATAACACATCCAGGGAAGAGCAGACTGACCCCATTCTAGCAAAGTAACACACCCAGGGAAGAGCAGACTGACCCCACTCTGTCACTGTAACACACCCACGGAAGAGCAGACTGACCTCACTCTGTCAATTTAACACCCCCAGGGAAGAGCAGACTGACCGCACTCTTTCAATGTAACACCCCCAGGGAAGAGCAGACTGACTCCACTCTGTCAATGTAAGACCCCCAGGGAAGAGCAGACTGAGCACACTCTGTCAATGTAACACACCCAGGGAAGGGCAGACTGACCCCACTCTGTTAATTTTAACAGACCCAGGGAAGAGCAGACTGACCCCAATCTGTCAGTGTAACACACCCAGGGAAGGGCAGACTGTCCCCCTCTGTCAATGTAACACACCCAGGGAAGAGCAGACCGACCCCACTCTGTCAATGTAACACACCCAGGGAAGAGCAGACTGACCCCACTCTGTCAATGTAACCCACCCTGGAAAGAGCAGACTGACCCCACTCTGTCAATGTAACACACCCAGGAAAGAGCAGACTGACCCCACTGTGTCAATGTAACACACCCAGGTATGAGCAGACTGACCCCACTCTGTCAATGAAACTCACAAAGGGAAGAGCAGACTGACCCTTCTCTGTCAATGTAACACACCCAGGGAAGGGCAGACTGACCCCATTCTGTCAATCTAACACACCCAGGGAAGTGCAGACTGACCCCACTGTGTCAATGTAACACACACAGGGAAGAGCAGACTGACCCCACTCTGTCAATGTAACACACAGGGAAGAGCAGACTGACCCCACTCTGTCAATATAACACACCCAGGGAAGAGCAGACTGACCCCACTCTGTCAATGTAACACACCCTGTAAAGAGCAGACTGACCCCACTCTGTCAATGTAACACATACAGTGAAGGGCAGACTGACCCCACTCTGTCAATGAAGCCCTCCCAGGAAAGAGCAGACTGACCCCCTCTGTCAATGTAACACACACAGGGATGAGCAGATTGACCCAACTCTGTCAATGTAACCCACTCAGTTAAGAGCAGACTGACCCCAATCGGTCAATGTAACTTTCCCAGGGAAGAGCAAACAGACCGCACTCTGTCAATGGAACACACCCAGGGAAGAGCAGACTGACCCAACTCTGTCAATGTAACACACTCAAGGAAGAACAGACTGACCCCACTCTGTCAATGTAACACACTCTGTAAAGAGCAGACTGACCCCACTCTGTCAATGTAAAACACACAGGGAAGGGCAGACCGACCCCACTCTGACAATGGAACACACCCAGGGAAGAACAGACTGACCCCACTCTGTCAATGTAACACACCCAGGGAAGAGCAGACTGACCCTTCTCTGTGAATGCAACACATCCAGGGAAGGGCATACTGACCCCATTCTGTAAATTTAACACCCCCAGGGAAGAGCAGACTGACCCCACTCTTTCAATGTAACACCCACAGTGAAGTGCAGACTGACCCCACTCTGTTAATGTAACTCACCCAGGGAAGTGCAGACTGACCCCACTCTGTCAATGTAGCACATCCAGGGAAGGTCAGACTGACCCCATTCTGTCAATCTAACACACACAGGGAAGAGCAGACTGACCCCACTCTGTCAATGTTACACACAGGGAATAGCAGACTAACCCCACTCTGTCAATGTAACACTCCCACGGAAGAACAGACTGACCCCACTATGTCAATGTAACACACCCTGTAAAGAGCAGACTGACCCCACTCTGTCAATGTCACACACACAGGGAAGAGCTGACTGACCCCACTCTGTCAATTTAACGCACCCAGGTTTGAGCACACTGACCCCAGTCTGTCAACGTAACACACACAGGGAAGGGCAGACCAACCTAACTCTGTCAATGTAACACACCCTGTAAAGAGCAGACTGACCCCACTCTGTCAATGTAACACACCCAGGTTTGAGCAAACTGACCCCACTCTGTCAATGTAACCCACCCAGGAAAGAGCAGACTGACCCCACTCTGTCAATGTAACACACCCAGGGAAGAGCAGACTGACCCCACTCTGTCAATATAACACACCCAGGGAAGAGCAGACTGGCCCCACTCTGTCAATAAAACACCCCCAGGGAAGAGCAGACTCACCCCACTCTGTCGATGTAACACCCCCAGTTAAGAGCAGACTGACCCAACTCTGTCAATATAACACATCCAGGGAAGAGCAGACTGACCCCATTCTAGCAAAGTAACACACCCAGGGAAGAGCAGACTGACCCCACTCTGTCACTGTAACACACCCACGGAAGAGCAGACTGACCTCACTCTGTCAATTTAACACCCCCAGGGAAGAGCAGACTGACCGCACTCTTTCAATGTAACACCCCCAGGGAAGAGCAGACTGACTCCACTCTGTCAATGTAAGACCCCCAGGGAAGAGCAGACTGAGCACACTCTGTCAATGTAACACACCCAGGGAAGAGCAGACTGACCCCACTCTGTCAATGTAACAGACCCAGGGAAGAGCAGACTGACCCCAATCTGTCAGTGTAACACACCCAGGGAAGGGCAGACTGTCCCCCTCTGTCAATGTAACACACCCAGGGAAGAGCAGACCGACCCCACTCTGTCAATGTAACACACCCAGGGAAGAGCAGACTGACCCCACTCTGTCAATGTAACCCACCCTGGAAAGAGCAGACTGACCCCACTCTGTCAATGTAACACACCCAGGAAAGAGCAGACTGACCCCACTGTGTCAATGTAACACACCCAGGGATTAGCAGACTGACCCCACTCTGTCAATGAAACTCACAAAGGGAAGAGCAGACTGACCCTTCTCTGTCAATGTAACACACCCAGGGAAGGGCAGACTGACCCCATTCTGTCAATCTAACACACCCAGGGAAGTGCAGACTGACCCCACTGTGTCAATGTAACACACACAGGGAAGAGCAGACTGACCCCACTCTGTCAATGTAACACACAGGGAAGAGCAGACTGACCCCACTCTGTCAATGTAACACACCCAGGGAAGAGCAGACTGACCCCACTCTGTCAATGTAACACACCCTGTAAAGAGCAGACTGACCCCACTCTGTCAATGTAACACATACAGTGAAGGGCAGACTGACCCCACTCTGTCAATGAAGCCCACCCAGGAAAGAGCAGACTGACCCCCTCTGTCAATGTAACACACACAGGGATGAGCAGATTGACCCAACTCTGTCAATGTAACCCACTCAGTTAAGAGCAGACTGACCCCAATCAGTCAATGTGACCTTCACAGGGAAGAGCAAACAGACCGCACTCTGTCAATGGAACACACCCAGGGAAGAGCAGACTGACCCAACTCTGTCAATGTAACACACTCAAGGAAGAACAGACTGACCCCACTCTGTCAATGTAACACACTCTGTAAAGAGCAGACTGACCCCACTCTGTCAATGTAAAACACACAGGGAAGGGCAGACCGACCCCACTCTGACAATGGAACACACCCAGGGAAGAACAGACTGACCCCACTCTGTCAATGTAACACACCCAGGGAAGAGCAGACTGACCCTTCTCTGTGAATGCAACACATCCAGGGAAGGGCATACTGACCCCATTCTGTAAATTTAACACCCCCAGGGAAGAGCAGACTGACCCCACTCTTTCAATGTAACACCCACAGTGAAGTGCAGACTGACCCCACTCTGTTAATGTAACTCACCCAGGGAAGTGCAGACTGACCACACTCTGTCAATGTAGCACATCCAGGGAAGGTCAGACTGACCCCATTCTGTCAATCTAACACACACAGGGAAGAGCAGACTGACCCCACTCTGTCAATGTTACACACAGGGAATAGCAGACTAACCCCACTCTGTCAATGTAACACTCCCAGGGAAGAGCAGACTGACCCCACTCTGTCAATGTAACACACCCATGGAAGAACAGACTGACCCAACTCTGTCAATGTAACACACACATGGAAGAACAGACTGACCCCACTCTGTCAATCTAACACACACAGGGAAGAGCAGACTGACCCCACTCTGTCAATGTTACACACAGGGAATAGCAGACTGACCCCACTCTGTCAATGTAACACACCCATGGAAGAACAGACTGACCCCACTATGTCAATGTAACACACCCTGTAAAGAGCAGACTGACCCCACTCTGTCAATGTAACACACACAGGGAAGAGCTGACTGACCCCATTATGTCAATTTAACGCATCCAGGTTTGAGCACACTGACCCCACTCTGTCAACGTAACACATACAGGGAAGGGCAGACCAACCTAATTCTGTCAATGTAACACACCCTGTAAAGAGCAGACTGACTCCACTCTGTCAATGTAACCCCCCAGGTTTGAGCACACTGACCCCATTCCATCAAAGTAACACACCCAGGGAAGAGCAGACTGACCGCACTCTGTCACTGTAACACACCCAGGGAAGAGCAGACTGACCCCACTCTGTCAATTTAACACCCCCAGGGAAGAGCAGACTGACCCCACTCTGTCAATGTCAGACCCCCAGGAAAGAGCAGACAGAGCACACTCTGTCAATGTAAGACCCCCAGGGAAGAGCAGACTGATCACACTCTGTCAATGTAACACACACAGGGCAGGGCAGACTGACACCCCTCTGTCAATGTAACAGACCCAAGGAAGAGCAGACTGACACCAATTGGTCAGTGGAACCCACCCAGGAAAGGGCAGACTGACCCCCCTCTGTCAATGTAACACCCCCAGGGAAGAGCAGACTGACCCCACTCTGTCAATGTAACACACCCAGGGAAGAGCAGACCGACCCCAGTCTGTCAATGTAACTCAAAAAGGGAAGAGCAGACTGACCCCACTCTGTCAATGTAACACACACAGGGAAGAGCAGACTGACCCCACTCTGTCAATGTAACACACCCAGGGAAGAGCAGACCGACCCCAATCTGTCAATGTAACTTAAAAAGGGAAGAGCAGACTGACCCCACTCTGTCAATGTAACCCACCCAGGGAAGAGCAGACTGACCCTTCTCTGTCAATGTATCACACCCAGTGAAGGGCAGACTGAACCCATTCTGTCAATCTAACACACCCAGGGAACAGCAGACTGACCCTTCTCTGTCAATGTAACACACACAGGGAAGAGCAGACTGACCCAACTCTCTCAAAGTAACACACAGGGAAGAGCAGACTGACCCCCCTCTGTCAATGTAACACACCCAGGGAAGAGCAGACTGACCCAACTCTGTCAATGTAACACACCCATGGAAGAACAGACTGACCCCACTCTGTCAATGTAACACAACCTGTAAAGAGCAGACTGACCCCACTCTGTCAATGTAACACACTCTGTAAAGTGCAGACTGACCCCACTCTGTCAATGTAAAACACACAGGGAAGGGCAGACCGACCCCACTCTGTCAATGTAACACACCCAGGGAAGAGCAGACTGACCCCACTCTGTCAATATAACACACCCATGGAAGAGCAGACTGGCCCCAATCTGTCAATAAAACACCCCCAGGGAAGAGCAGACTCACCCCACTCTGTCGATGTAACACCCCCAGGGAGAAGCAGACTGACCCAACTCTGTCATTATAACACACCCAGGGAAGAGCAGACTGACCCCATTCTGTCAATCTTACACACCCAGGGAAGAGCAGACTGACCCCACTCTGTCAATGTAACACACAGGCAGGAGCAGACTGACCCCACTCTGTGAATGTAACACACCCAGGGAAGAGCAGACTGACCCCACTCTGTCAATGTAACACACCCTGTAAAGAGCAGACCGACCCCACTCTGTCAATGTAACACACCCAGGGAAGAGCAGACTGACCCCACTCTGTCAATGTAACACACCCTGTAAAGAGCAGACCGACCCCACTCTGTCAATGTAACACACCCAGGGAAGAGCAGACTGACCCCACTCTGTCAATGTAACACACCCAGGGAAGAGCAGACTGACCCCACTCTGTCAATGTAACACACCCAGGGAAGAGCTGACGGACCCCACTCTGTCAATTTAACGCACCCAGGTTTGAGCACACTGACCCCACTCTGTCAATGTAGCCCACCCAGGAAAGAGCAGACTGACCCCACTCTGTCAATGTAACACACACAGGGATGAGCATATTGACCCAACTCTGTCAATGTAACCCACTCAGTTAAGAGCAGACTGACCCCAATCGGTCAATGTAACCTTCCCAGGGTAGAGCAAACAGACCGCACTCTGTCAATGGAACACACCCAGGGAAGAGCAGACTGACCCAACTCTGTCAATGTAACACACTCAAGGAAGAACAGACTGACCCCACTCTGTCAATGTAACACACTCTGTAAAGAGTAGACTGACCCCACTCTGTCAATGTAAAACACACAGGGAAAGGCAGACCGACCCCACTCTGAAAATGTAACACACCCAGGGAAGAGCAGACTGACCCTTTTCTGTGAATGCAACACATCCAGGGAAGGGCAGACTGACCCCATTCTGTAAATTTAACACCCCCAGGGAAGAGCAGACTGACCCCACTCTTTCAATGTAACACACTCTGTAAAGTGCAGACTGACCCCACTCTGTCAATGTAAAACACACAGGGAAGGGCAGACCGACCCCACTCTGTCAATGTAACACACCCAGGGAAGAGCAGACTGACCCCATTCTGTCAATGTAACTCACTCAGGGAAGAGCAGACTGACCCCACTCTGTCAATGTATCTCACAAAGGGAAGAGCAGACTGACCCCACCCTGTCAATGTAACATATCCAGGGAAGAGCAGACTGACCCCACTCTGTCAATGTAACACACCCAGGGAAGTGCAGACTGACTCCACTCTGTCAATGTAACACACCCAGGGAAGAGCAGACTGACCACACTCTGTTAATGTAACTCACCCAGGGAAGATCCAATTGACCCCATTCTGCCAATGTAACACATCCAGGGAAGGTCAGACTGACCCCATTCTGTCAATCTAACACACACAGGGAAGAGCAGACTGACCCCACTCTGTCAATGTTACACACAGGGAAGAGCAGACTGACCCCACTCTGTCAATGTAACACACCCAGGGAAGAGCAGACTGACACAACTCTGTCAATGTAACACACCCATGGAAGAACAGACTGACCACACTATGTCAATGTAACACACCCTGTAAAGAGCAGACTGACCCCACTCTGTCAATGTAGCACACACAGGGAAGAGCTGACTGACCCTTTTCTGTGAATGCAACACATCCAGGGAAGGGCAGACTGACCCCATTCTGTAAATTTAACACCCCCAGGGAAGAGCAGACTGACCCCACTCTTTCAATGTAACACACTCTGTAAAGTGCAGACTGACCCCACTCTGTCAATGTAAAACACACAGGGAAGGGCAGACCGACCCCACTCTGTCAATGTAACACACCCAGGGAAGAGCAGACTGACCCCATTCTGTCAATGTAACTCACTCAGGGAAGAGCAGACTGACCCCACTCTGTCAATGTATCTCACAAAGGGAAGAGCAGACTGACCCCACCCTGTCAATGTAACATATCCAGGGAAGAGCAGACTGACCCCACTCTGTCAATTTAACACCCCCAGGGAAGAGCAGACTGACTCCACTCTGTCAATGTAACACACCCAGGGAAGAGCAGACTGACCACACTCTGTTAATGTAACTCACCCAGGGAAGATCCAACTGACCCCACTCTGCCAATGTAACACATCCAGGGAAGGTCAGACTGACCCCATTCTGTCAATCTAACACACACAGGGAAGAGCAGACTGACCCCACTCTGTCAATGTTACACACAGGGAAGAGCAGACTGACCCCACTCTGTCAATGTAACACACCCAGGGAAGAGCAGACTGACACAACTCTGTCAATGTAACACACCCATGGAAGAACAGACTGACCCCACTATGTCAATGTAACACACCCTGTAAAGAGCAGACTGACCCCACTCTGTCAATGTAGCACACACAGGGAAGAGCTGACTGACCCCACTCTGTCAATGTAACACACCCAGGTTTGAGCACACTGACCCCACACTGTCAATGTAACCCACCCAGGAAAGAGCAGACTGACCCCACTCTGTCAATGTAACACACACAGGGAAGAGCAGACTGACCGCACTCTGTCGATGTAACACCCCCAGGGAAGAGCAGACTGACCCAACTCTGTCAATATAACACACCCAGGGAAGAGCAGACTGACCCCATTCTATCAAAGTAATACACGCAGGGAAGAGCAGACAGACCCCACTCTGTCACTGTAACACATCCAGTGAAGAGCAGACTGACCTCACTCTGTCAATTTAACACCCCCAGGGAAGAGCAGACTGACCCCACTCTGTCAATGTAACACACCCAGGGAAGAGCAGACTGACCCCACTCTGTCAATTTAACAACCACAGGGAAGAGCAGACTGACCCCATTCCATCAAAGTAACACACCCAGGGAAGAGCAGACTGACCGCACTCTGTCACTGTAACACACCCAGGGAAGAGCAGACTGACCCCACTCTGTCAATATAACACACCCAGGGAAGAGCAGACTGACCCCATTCTATCAAAGTAATACACGCAGGGAAGAGCAGACAGATCCCACTCTGTCACTGTAACACATCCAGTGAAGAGCAGACTGACCTCACTCTGTCAATTTAACACCCCCAGGGAAGAGCAGACTGACCCCACTGTGTCAATGTAACACACCCAGGGAAGAGCAGACTGACCCAACTCTGTCAATGTAACACACCCAGGGAAGAGCAGACTGACCCCATTCCATCAAAGTAACACACCCAGGGAAGAGCAGACTGACCGCACTCTGTCACTGTAACACACCCAGGGAAGAGCAGACTGACCCCACTCTGTCAATTTAACACCCCCAGGGAAGAGCAGACTGACCCCACTCTGTCAATGTCAGACCCCCAGGAAAGAGCAGACAGAGCACACTCTGTCAATGTAAGACCCCCAGGGAAGAGCAGACTGATCACACTCTGTCAATGTAACACACACAGGGCAGGGCAGACTGACACCCCTCTGTCAATGTAACAGACCCAAGGAAGAGCAGACTGACACCAATTGGTCAGTGGAACCCACCCAGGAAAGGGCAGACTGACCCCCCTCTGTCAATGTAACACCCCCAGGGAAGAGCAGACTGACCCCACTCTGTCAATGTAACACACCCAGGGAAGAGCAGACCGACCCCAGTCTGTCAAAGTAACTCAAAAAGGGAAGAGCAGACTGACCCCACTCTGTCAATGTAACACACACAGGGAAGAGCAGACTGACCCCACTCTGTCAATGTAACACACCCAGGGAAGAGCAGACCGACCCCAATCTGTCAATGTAACTCAAAAAGGGAAGAGCAGACTGACTCCACTCTGTCAATGTAACCCACCCAGGGAAGAGCAGACTGACCCTTCTCTGTCAATGTATCACACCCAGTGAAGGGCAGACTGAACCCATTCTGTCAATCTAACACACCCAGGGAACAGCAGACTGACCCTTCTCTGTCAATGTAACACACACAGGGAAGAGCAGACTGACCCAACTCTGTCAATGTAACACAACCTGTAAAGAGCAGACTGACCCCACTCTGTCAATGTAACACACTCTGTAAAGTGCAGACTGACCCCACTCTGTCAATGTAAAACACACAGGGAAGGGCAGACCGACCCCACTCTGTCAAAGTAACACACCCAGGGAAGAGCAGACTGACCCCACTCTGTCAATATAACACACCCATGGAAGAGCAGACTGGCCCCAATCTGTCAATAAAACACCCCCAGGGAAGAGCAGACTCACCCCACTCTGTCGATGTAACACCCCCAGGGAAGAGCAGACTGACCCAACTCTGTCATTATAACACACCCAGGGAAGAGCAGACTGACCCCATTCTGTCAATCTAACACACCCAGGGAAGAGCAGACTGACCCCACTCTGTCAATGTAACACACAGGCAGGAGCAGACTGACCCCACTCTGTGAATGTAACACACCCAGGGAAGAGCAGACTGACCCCACTCTGTCAATGTAACACACCCTGTAAAGAGCAGACCGACCCCACTCTGTCAATGTAACACACCCAGGGAAGAGCAGACTGACCCCACTCTGTCAATGTAACACACCCTGTAAAGAGCAGACCGACCCCACTCTGTCAATGTAACACACCCAGGGAAGAGCAGACTGACCCCACTCTGTCAATGTAACACACCCAGGGAAGAGCAGACTGACCCCACTCTGTCAATGTAACACACCCAGGGAAGAGCTGACGGACCCCACTCTGTCAATTTAACGCACCCAGGTTTGAGCACACTGACCCCACTCTGTCAATGTAGCCCACCCAGGAAAGAGCAGACTGACCCCACTCTGTCAATGTAACACACACAGGGATGAGCATATTGACCCAACTCTGTCAATGTAACCCACTCAGTTAAGAGCAGACTGACCCCACTCGGTCAATGTAACCTTCCCAGGGAAAAGCAAACAGACCGCACTCTGTCAATGGAACACACCCAGGGAAGAACAGACTGACCCCACTCTGTCAATGTACCACGCTCTGTAAAGAGCAGACTGACCCCACTCTGTCAATGTAAAACACACAGGGAAGGGCAGACCGACCCCACTCTGACAATGTAACACACCCAGGGAAGCGCAGACTGACCCCATTCTGTTAATTTAACACCCCGATTAAAGAGCAGACTGACCCCACTCTTTCAATGTAACACCCACAGGGAAGTGCAGACTGAGCCCACTCTGTCAATGTAACAAATCCAGGGAAGGGCAGACTGACCCCATTCTGTCAATCTAACACACACAGGGAAGAGCAGACTGACCCCACTCTGTCAATGTTACACACAGGGAATAGCAGACTGACCCCACTCTGTCAATGTAACACAACCAGGGAAGAACAGACTGACACAACTCTGTCAATGTAACACACCCAGGGAAGAGCAGACTGACCCCACTCTGTCAATGTAACACACCCAGGGAAGAGCAGAATGACCCCACTCTGTCAATGTAACACACCCAGGGAAGAGCAGACTGACCCCACTCTGTCAATGTAACACACCCAGGGAAGAGCAGAATGACCCCACTCTGTCAATGTAACACACCCAGGGAAGAGAAGACTGACCCCACTCTGTCAATTTAACACCCCCAGGGAAGAGCAGACTGAGCACACTCTGTCAATGTAACACACACAGGGAAGTGCAGACTGACCCCACTCTGCCACTGTAACAGACGCAGGGAAGAGCAGACTGACCTCACTCTGTCAATGTTACACACAGGGAATAGCAGACTGACCCCACTCTGTCAATGTAACACAACCAGGGAAGAACAGACTGACACAACTCTGTCAATGTAACACACCCATGGAAAAACAGACTGACCCCACTATGTCAATGTAACACACCCTGTAAAGAGCAGACTGACCCCACTCTGTCAATGTAACACACACAGGGAAGAGCTGATTGAGCCCACTTTGTCAATTTAACGCACCCAGGTTTGAGCACACTGACCCCACTCTGTCAACGTAACACACACAGGCAAGGGCAGACCAACCTAACTCTGTCAATGTAACACAACCTGTAAAGAGCAGACTGACCCCACTCTGTCAATGTAACAGACCCAGGTTTGAGCACACTGACCCCACTCTGTCACTGTAACCCACCCAGGAAAGAGCAGACTGACCCCACTCTGTCAATGTAACACACACAGGGAAGAGCAGACTGACGCCACTCTGTCAAAGTAACACACCCAGGGTAGAGCAGACTGACCCCACTCTGTCAATACAACACACCCAGGGAATAGCAGACTGGCCACACTCTTTCAATACAACACCCCCAGGCAAGAGCAGACTGACCCCGCTCTGTCGATGTAACACCCCCAGAGAAGAGCAGACTGACCCAACTCTGTCAATATAACACACCCCGGGAAGAGCAGACTGACCCCATTCTATCAAAGTAACACACCCAGTGAAGAGCAGACTGACCTCACTCTGTCAATTTAACACCCCAAGGGAAGAGCAGACTGACCCCACTCTTTCAATGTAACACCCCCAGGGAAGAGCAGAATGACACCACTCTGTCAATGTAACACACCCAGGGAAGAGCAGACTGACCCCACTCTGTCAATGCAACACACCCAGTGAAGAGCAGACTGACCCCACTCTGTCAATATAACACACCCAGGCAAGAGCAGACTGGCCCCACTCTGTCAATGTAACACACCCAGGGAAGAGCAGACTGACCCCACTGTGTCAATGTAACACACCCAGGGAAGAGCAGACTGACCCAACTCTGTCAATGTAACACACCCAGGGAAGAGCAGACTGACCCCATTCCATCAAAGTAACACACCCAGAGAAGAGCAGACTGACCCCACTCTGTCACTGTAACACACCCAGGGAAGAGCAGACTGACCCCACTCTGTCAATTTAACACCCCCAGGGAAGAGCAGACTGACCCCACTCTGTCAATGTCAGACCCCCAGGAAAGAGCAGACAGAGCACACTCTGTCAATGTAAGACCCCCAGGGAAGAGCAGACTGATCACACTCTGTCAATGTAACACACACAGGGCAGGGCAGACTGACCCCCCTCTGTCAATGTAACAGACCCAGCGAAGAGCAGACTGACCCCAATTGGTCAGTGGAACCCACCCAGGAAAGGGCAGACTGACCCCCCTCTGTCAATGTAACACCCCCAGGGAAGAGCAGACTGACCCCACTCTGTCAATGTAACACACGCAGGGAAGAGCAGACCGACCCCAGTCTGTCAATGTAACTCAAAAAGGGAAGAGCAGACTGACCCCACTCTGTCAATGTAACACACACAGGGAAGAGCAGACTGACCCCACTCTGTCAATGTAACACACCCAGGGAAGAGCAGACCGACCCCAATCTGTCAATGTAACTAAAAAGGGAAGAGCAGACTGACACAACTCTGTCAATGTAACACACCCAGGGAAGAGCAGACTGACCCCACTCTGTCAATGTAACACACCCAGGGAAGAGCAGAATGACCCCACTCTGTCAATGTAACACACCCAGGGAAGAGCAGACTGACCCCACTCTGTCAATGTAACACACCCAGGGAAGAGCAGAATGACCCCACTCTGTCAATGTAACACACCCAGGGAAGAGAAGACTGACCCCACTCTGTCAATTTAACACCCCCAGGGAAGAGCAGACTGAGCACACTCTGTCAATGTAACACACACAGGGAAGTGCAGACTGACCCCACTCTGCCACTGTAACAGACGCAGGGAAGAGCAGACTGACCTCACTCTGTCAATGTTACACACAGGGAATAGCAGACTGACCCCACTCTGTCAATGTAACACAACCAGGGAAGAACAGACTGACACAACTCTGTCAATGTAACACACCCATGGAAAAACAGACTGACCCCACTATGTCAATGTAACACACCCTGTAAAGAGCAGACTGACCCCACTCTGTCAATGTAACACACACAGGGAAGAGCTGATTGAGCCCACTTTGTCAATTTAACGCACCCAGGTTTGAGCACACTGACCCCACTCTGTCAACGTAACACACACAGGCAAGGGCAGACCAACCTAACTCTGTCAATGTAACACAACCTGTAAAGAGCAGACTGACCCCACTCTGTCAATGTAACAGACCCAGGTTTGAGCACACTGACCCCACTCTGTCACTGTAACCCACCCAGGAAAGAGCAGACTGACCCCACTCTGTCAATGTAACACACACAGGGAAGAGCAGACTGACGCCACTCTGTCAAAGTAACACACCCAGGGTAGAGCAGACTGACCCCACTCTGTCAATACAACACACCCAGGGAATAGCAGACTGGCCACACTCTTTCAATACAACACCCCCAGGCAAGAGCAGACTGACCCCGCTCTGTCGATGTAACACCCCCAGAGAAGAGCAGACTGACCCAACTCTGTCAATATAACACACCCCGGGAAGAGCAGACTGACCCCATTCTATCAAAGTAACACACCCAGTGAAGAGCAGACTGACCTCACTCTGTCAATTTAACACCCCAAGGGAAGAGCAGACTGACCCCACTCTTTCAATGTAACACCCCCAGGGAAGAGCAGAATGACACCACTCTGTCAATGTAACACACCCAGGGAAGAGCAGACTGACCCCACTCTGTCAATGCAACACACCCAGTGAAGAGCAGACTGACCCCACTCTGTCAATATAACACACCCAGGCAAGAGCAGACTGGCCCCACTCTGTCAATGTAACACACCCAGGGAAGAGCAGACTGACCCCACTGTGTCAATGTAACACACCCAGGGAAGAGCAGACTGACCCAACTCTGTCAATGTAACACACCCAGGGAAGAGCAGACTGACCCCATTCCATCAAAGTAACACACCCAGAGAAGAGCAGACTGACCCCACTCTGTCACTGTAACACACCCAGGGAAGAGCAGACTGACCCCACTCTGTCAATTTAACACCCCCAGGGAAGAGCAGACTGACCCCACTCTGTCAATGTCAGACCCCCAGGAAAGAGCAGACAGAGCACACTCTGTCAATGTAAGACCCCCAGGGAAGAGCAGACTGGTCACACTCTGTCAATGTAACACACACAGGGCAGGGCAGACTGACCCCCCTCTGTCAATGTAACAGACCCAGCGAAGAGCAGACTGACCCCAATTGGTCAGTCGAACCCACCCAGGAAAGGGCAGACTGACCCCCCTCTGTCAATGTAACACCCCCAGGGAAGAGCAGACTGACCCCACTCTGTCAATGTAACACACGCAGGGAAGAGCAGACCGACCCCAGTCTGTCAATGTAACTCAAAAAGGGAAGAGCAGACTGACCCCACTCTGTCAATGTAACACACACAGGGAAGAGCAGACTGACCCCACTCTGTCAATGTAACACACCCAGGGAAGAGCAGACCGACCCCAATCTGTCAATGTAACTCAAAAAGGGAAGAGCAGACTGACCCCACTCTGTCAATGTAACCCACCCAGGGAAGAGCAGACTGACCCTTCTCTGTCAATGTATCACACCCAGGGAAGGGCAGACTGAACCCATTCTGTCAATCTAACACACCCAGGGAACAGCAGACTGACCCTTCTCTGTCAATGTAACACACACAGGGAAGAGCAGACTGACCCAGCTCTCTCAAAGTAACACACAGGGAAGAGCAGACTGACCCCCCTCTGTCAATGTAACACACCCAGGGAAGAGCAGACTGACCCAACTCTGTCAATGTAACACACCCATGGAAGAACAGACTGACCCCACTCTGTCAATGTAACACACCCTGTAAAGAGCAGACTGACCCCACTCTGTCAATGTAACACACTCTGTAAAGGGCAGACTGACCCCACTCTGTCAATGTAAAACACACAGGGAAGGGCCGACCGACCCCACTCTGTCAATGTAACACACCCAGGGAAGAGCTGACGGACCCCACTCTGTCAATTTAACGCACCCAGGTTTGAGCACACTGACCCCACTCTGTCAATGTAGCCCACCCAGGAAAGAGCAGACTTACCCCACTCTGTCAATGTAACACACACAGGGAAGAGCAGACTGACCCAACTCTGTCAACGTAACCCACTCAGTTAAGAGCAGACTGACCCCACTCGGTCAATGTAACCTTCCCAGGGAAAAGCAAACAGACCGCACTCTGTCAATGGAACACACCCAGGGAAGAGCAGACGGACCCAACTCTGTCAATGTAACACACTTAGGGAAGAACAGACTGACCCCACTCTGTCAATGTACCACGCTCTGTAAAGAGCAGACTGACCCCACTCTGTCAATGTAAAACAAACAGGGAAGGGCAGACCGACCCCACTCTGACAATGTAACACACCCAGGGAAGCGCAGACTGACCCCATTCTGTTAATTTAACACCCCGATTAAAGAGCAGACTGACCCCACTCTTTCAATGTAACACCCACAGGGAAGTGCAGACTGAGCCCACTCTGTCAATGTAACAAATCCAGGGAAGGGCAGACTGACCCCATTCTGTCAATCTAACACACACAGGGAAGAGCAGACTGACCCCACTCTGTCAATGTTACACACAGGGAATAGCAGACTGACCCCACTCTGTCAATGTAACACAACCAGGGAAGAACAGACTGACACAACTCTGTCAATGTAACACACCCAGGGAAGAGCAGACTGACCCCACTCTGTCAATGTAACACACCCAGGGAAGAGCAGAATGACCCCACTCTGTCAATGTAACACACCCAGGGAAGAGCAGACTGACCCCACTCTGTCAATGTAACACACCCAGGGAAGAGCAGAATGACCCCACTCTGTCAATGTAACACACCCAGGGAAGAGAAGACTGACCCCACTCTGTCAATTTAACACCCCCAGGGAAGAGCAGACTGAGCACACTCTGTCAATGTAACACACACAGGGAAGTGCAGACTGACCCCACTCTGCCACTGTAACAGACGCAGGGAAGAGCAGACTGACCTCACTCAGTCAATGTTACACACAGGGAATAGCAGACTGACCCCACTCTGTCAATGTAACACAACCAGGGAAGAACAGACTGACACAACTCTGTCAATGTAACACACCCATGGAAGAACAGACTGACCCCACTATGTCAATGTAACACACCCTGTAAAGAGCAGACTGACCCCACTCTGTCAATGTAACACACACAGGGAAGAGCTGATTGAGCCCACTTTGTCAATTTAACGCACCCAGGTTTGAGCACACTGACCCCACTCTGTCAACGTAACACACACAGGCAAGGGCAGACCAACCTAACTCTGTCAATGTAACACAACCTGTAAAGAGCAGACTGACCCCACTCTGTCAATGTAACAGACCCAGGTTTGAGCACACTGACCCCACTCTGTCACTGTAACCCACCCAGGAAAGAGCAGACTGACCCCACTCTGTCAATGTAACACACACAGGGAAGAGCAGACTGACGCCACTCTGTCAAAGTAACACACCCAGGGTAGAGCAGACTGACCCCACTCTGTCAATACAACACACCCAGGGAATAGCAGACTGGCCACACTCTTTCAATACAACACCCCCAGGCAAGAGCAGACTGACCCCGCTCTGTCGATGTAACACCCCCAGAGAAGAGCAGACTGACCCAACTCTGTCAATATAACACACCCCGGGAAGAGCAGACTGACCCCATTCTATCAAAGTAACACACCCAGTGAAGAGCAGACTGACCTCACTCTGTCAATTTAACACCCCAAGGGAAGAGCAGACTGACCCCACTCTTTCAATGTAACACCCCCAGGGAAGAGCAGAATGACACCACTCTGTCAATGTAACACACCCAGGGAAGAGCAGAATGACCCCACTCTGTCAATGTAACACACCCAGGGAAGAGCAGACTGACCCCACTCTGTCAATGTAACACACCCAGGGAAGAGCAGAATGACCCCACTCTGTCAATGTAACACACCCAGGGAAGAGAAGACTGACCCCACTCTGTCAATTTAACACCCCCAGGGAAGAGCAGACTGAGCACACTCTGTCAATGTAACACACACAGGGAAGTGCAGACTGACCCCACTCTGTCACTGTAACAGACGCAGGGAAGAGCAGACTGACCTCACTCTGTCAATGTAACACACCCAGGGAAGAGCAGACTGACCCCAATCTGTCAATGTAACACACCCAGGGAAGGGCAGACTGACCCCCCTCTGTCAATGTAACACACCCAGGGAAGAGCAGACCGACCCAACTCTGTCAATGTAACACACCCAGGGAAGCGCACACTGACCCCACTCTGTCAACGTAACCCAGCCAGGAAAGTGCAGACTGACCCCACTCTGTCAATGGAACACACCCAGGGAAGAGCAGACTGACCCCAATCTGTCAATGTAACTCAAAAAAGGAAGAGCAGACTGACCCCGCTCTGTCAATGTAACACAACCAGGGAAGAGCAGACTGACCCCACTCTGTCAATGTAACACACCCAGGGAAGAGCAGACTGACCCCACTCTGTCAATGAAACTCACAAAGGGAAGAGCAGAATGACACCACTCTGTCAATGTAACACACCCAGGGAAGAGCAGAATGACCCCACTCTGTCAATGTAACACACCCAGGGAAGAGCAGACTGACCCCACTCTGTCAATGTAACACACCGAGGGAAGCGCAGACTGACCCCACTCTCACAATGTAACACACCCAGGGAAGAGCAGACTGACCCCACTCTGTCAATGTAACACACCCAGGGAAGAGCAGAATGACCCCACTCTGTCAATGTTACACACCCAGGGAAGAGAAGACTGACCCCACTCTGTCAATTTAACACCCCCAGGGAAGAGCAGACTGAGCACACTCTGTCAATGTAACACACACAGGGAAGTGCAGACTGACCCCACTCTGCCACTGTAACAGACGCAGGGAAGAGCAGACTGACCTCACTCTGTCAATGTTACACACAGGGAATAGCAGACTGACCCCACTCTGTCAATGTAACACACCCATGGAAGAACAGACTGACCCCACTATGTCAATGTAACACACCCTGTAAAGAGCAGACTGACCCCACTCTGTCAATGTAACACACACAGGGAAGAGCTGATTGAGCCCACTTTGTCAATTTAACGCACCCAGGTTTGAGCACACTGACCCCACTCTGTCAACGTAACACACACAGGCAAGGGCAGACCAACCTAACTCTGTCAATGTAACACAACCTGTAAAGAGCCGACTGACCCCACTCTGTCAATGTAACAGACCCAGGTTTGAGCACACTGACCCCACTCTGTCACTGTAACCCACCCAGGAAAGAGCAGACTGACCCCACTCTGTCAATGTAACACACACAGGGTAGAGCAGACTGACCCCACTCTGTCAATACAACACACCCAGGGAATAGCAGACTGGCCACACTCTTTCAATACAACACCCCCAGGCAAGAGCAGACTGACCCCGCTCTGTCGATGTAACACCCCCAGAGAAGAGCAGACTGACCCAACTCTGTCAATATAACACACCCCGGGAAGAGCAGACTGACCCCATTCTATCAAAGTAACACACCCAGTGAAGAGCAGACTGACCTCACTCTGTCAATTTAACACCCCAAGGGAAGAGCAGACTGACCCCACTCTTTCAATGTAACACCCCCAGGGAAGAGCAGAATGACACCACTCTGTCAATGTAACACACCCAGGGAAGAGCAGAATGACCCCACTCTGTCAATGTAACACACCCAGGGAAGAGCAGACTGACCCCACTCTGTCAATGTAACACACCCAGGGAAGAGCAGAATGACCCCACTCTGTCAATGTAACACACCCAGGGAAGAGAAGACTGACCCCACTCTGTCAATTTAACACCCCCAGGGAAGAGCAGACTGACCTCACTCTGTCAATGTAACACACCCAGGGAAGAGCAGACTGACCCCAATCTGTCAATGTAACACACCCAGGGAAGGGCAGACTGACCCCCCTCTGTCAATGTAACACACCCAGGGAAGAGCAGACCGACCCCACTCTGTCAATGTAACACACCCAGGGAAGCGCACACTGACCCCACTCTGTCAACGTAACCCAGCCAGGAAAGTGCAGACTGACCCCACTCTGTCAATGGAACACACCCAGGGAAGAGCAGACTGACCCCAATCTGTCAATGTAACTCAAAAAAGGAAGAGCAGACTGACCCCGCTCTGTCAATGTAACACAACCAGGGAAGAGCAGACTGACCCCACTCTGTCAATGTAACACACCCAGGGAAGAGCAGACTGACCCCACTCTGTCAATGAAACTCACAAAGGGAAGAGCAGAATGACACCACTCTGTCAATGTAACACACCCAGGGAAGAGCAGAATGACCCCACTCTGTCAATGTAACACACCCAGGGAAGAGCAGACTGACCCCACTCTGTCAATGTAACACACCGAGGGAAGCGCAGACTGACCCCACTCTCACAATGTAACACACCCAGGGAAGAGCAGACTGACCCCACTCTGTCAATGTAACACACCCAGGGAATCGCAGAATGACCTCACTCTTTCAATGTAACACACCCAGGGAAGAGAAGACAGACCTCACTCTGCCAATGTAACCCACCCAGGGTTGAGCAGTCTGACCCAAGTCTGTTTATGTAACCCAACCAGGGAAGAGCAGAATGAACTCACTCTGTCAATGTAACACACCAAGGCAAGAACAGACATACCCCACTCTGTCAAATAACACACCCAGGGAAGAGCAGACTGACCCCACTCTGTCAATGTAACCCACACAAGGAAGAGCAGATAGACCCCACTCTGTCAATGGAACACACCCAGGGAAGAGCAGACTGACCCCAATCTGTCAATGTAACTCAAAAAAGGAAGAGCAGACTGACCCCGCTCTGTCAATGTAACACAACCAGGGAAGAGCAGACTGACCCCACTCTGTCAATGTAACACACCCAGGGAAGAGCAGACTGACCCCACTCTGTCAATGAAACTCACAAAGGGAAGAGCAGAATGACACCACTCTGTCAATGTAACACACCCAGGGAAGAGCAGACTGACCCCACTCTGTCAATGTAACACACCGAGGGAAGCGCAGACTGACCCCACTCTCACAATGTAACACACCCAGGGAAGAGCAGACTGACCCCACTCTGTCAATGTAACACACCCAGGGAAGAGCAGAATGACCCCACTCTGTCAATGTTACACACCCAGGGAAGAGAAGACTGACCCCACTCTGTCAATTTAACACCCCCAGGGAAGAGCAGACTGAGCACACTCTGTCAATGTAACACACACAGGGAAGTGCAGACTGACCCCACTCTGCCACTGTAACAGACGCAGGGAAGAGCAGACTGACCTCACTCTGTCAATGTTACACACAGGGAATAGCAGACTGACCCCACTCTGTCAATGTAACACAACCAGGGAAGAACAGACTGACACAACTCTGTCAATGTAACACACCCATGGAAGAACAGACTGACCCCACTATGTCAATGTAACACACCCTGTAAAGAGCAGACTGACCCCACTCTGTCAATGTAACACACACAGGGAAGAGCTGATTGAGCCCACTTTGTCAATTTAACGCACCCAGGTTTGAGCACACTGACCCCACTCTGTCAACGTAACACACACAGGCAAGGGCAGACCAACCTAACTCTGTCAATGTAACACAACCTGTAAAGAGCAGACTGACCCCACTCTGTCAATGTAACAGACCCAGGTTTGAGCACACTGACCCCACTCTGTCACTGTAACCCACCCAGGAAAGAGCAGACTGACCCCACTCTGTCAATGTAACACACACAGGGAAGAGCAGACTGACGCCACTCTGTCAAAGTAACACACCCAGGGTAGAGCAGACTGACCCCACTCTGTCAATACAACACACCCAGGGAATAGCAGACTGGCCACACTCTTTCAATACAACACCCCCAGGCAAGAGCAGACTGACCCCGCTCTGTCGATGTAACACCCCCAGAGAAGAGCAGACTGACCCAACTCTGTCAATATAACACACCCCGGGAAGAGCAGACTGACCCCATTCTATCAAAGTAACACACCCAGTGAAGAGCAGACTGACCTCACTCTGTCAATTTAACACCCCAAGGGAAGAGCAGACTGACCCCACTCTTTCAATGTAACACCCCCAGGGAAGAGCAGAATGACACCACTCTGTCAATGTAACACACCCAGGGAAGAGCAAAATGACCCCACTCTGTCAATGTAACACACCCAGGGAAGAGCAGACTGACCCCACTCTGTCAATGTAACACACCCAGGGAAGAGCAGAATGACCCCACTCTGTCAATGTAACACACCCAGGGAAGAGAAGACTGACCCCACTCTGTCAATTTAACACCCCCAGGGAAGAGCAGACTGAGCACACTCTGTCAATGTAACACACACAGGGAAGTGCAGACTGACCCCACTCTGTCACTGTAACAGACGCAGGGAAGAGCAGACTGACCTCACTCTGTCAATGTAACACACCCAGGGAAGAGCAGACTGACCCCAATCTGTCAATGTAACACACCCAGGGAAGGGCAGACTGACCCCCCTCTGTCAATGTAACACACCCAGGGAAGAGCAGACCGACCCCACTCTGTCAATGTAACACACCCAGGGAAGCGCACACTGACCCCACTCTGTCAACGTAACCCAGCCAGGAAAGTGCAGACTGACCCCACTCTGTCAATGGAACACACCCAGGGAAGAGCAGACTGACCCCAATCTGTCAATGTAACTCAAAAAAGGAAGAGCAGACTGACCCCGCTCTGTCAATGTAACACAACCAGGGAAGAGCAGACTGACCCCACTCTGTCAATGTAACACACCCAGGGAAGAGCAGACTGACCCCACTCTGTCAATGAAACTCACAAAGGGAAGAGCAGAATGACACCACTCTGTCAATGTAACACACCCAGGGAAGAGCAGAATGACCCCACTCTGTCAATGTAACACACCCAGGGAAGAGCAGACTGACCCCACTCTGTCAATGTAACACACCGAGGGAAGCGCAGACTGACCCCACTCTCACAATGTAACACACCCAGGGAAGAGCAGACTGACCCCACTCTGTCAATGTAACACACCCAGGGAATCGCAGAATGACCTCACTCTTTCAATGTAACACACCCAGGGAAGAGAAGACAGACCTCACTCTGCCAATGTAACCCACCCAGGGTTGAGCAGTCTGACCCAAGTCTGTTTATGTAACCCAACCAGGGAAGAGCAGAATGAACTCACTCTGTCAATGTAACACACCAAGGCAAGAACAGACATACCCCACTCTGTCAAATAACACACCCAGGGAAGAGCAGACTGACCCCACTCTGTCAATGTAACCCACACAAGGAAGAGCAGATAGACCCCACTCTGTCAATGTAACCCACCCAGGGAAGAGCAAACTGATTCCACTCTGTCGATATAACACACCCAGGGAAGAGCAGACTCACCCCACTCTGTCAATGTAACACACCCATGGAAGAGCAGACTGACCCCACTCTGTCAATGTAACCCACACAAGGAAGAGCAGATAGACCCCACTCTGTCAATGTAACCCACCCAGGGAAGAGCAAACTGATTCCACTCTGTCGATATAACACACCCAGGGAAGAGCAGACTCACCCCACTCTGTCAATGTAACACACCCAGGGAAGAGCAGACTGACCCCACTCTGTCAAAGTAACACACCCAGGGAAGAGCAGACTGACCCCACTCTGTCAATGTAACCCACACAAGGAAGAGCAGAGAGACCCCACTCTGTCAATGTAACCCACCCAGGGAAGAGCAAACTGATTCCACTCTGTCGATATAACACACCCAGGGAAGAGCAGACTCACCCCACAATGTCAATGTAACACACCCAGGGAAGAGCAGAATGACCCCACTCTGTCAATGTAACACACCCAGGGAAGTGCAGACTTACCCTACTCTGTCAAAGTAACACACCCAGGGAAGAGCAGACTGACCCCACTCTGTCAATGTAACACACCCAGGGAAGAGCAGACTGACCCCACTCTGTCAAAGTAACACACCCAGGGAAGAGCAGACTGACCCCACTCTGTCAATGTCACACACACCCAAAAAAGAGCAGACTGACCCCACTCTGTCAATGTAACACACCCTGGGAAGAGCAGACTGACCCCACTCTGTCAGTGTAACATACCCAGGGAAGAGCAGACTGACCTCACTCTGTCAATGTAACACACCCAGGGAAGAGCAGACTGACCTCACTCTGTCAATGTAACACACCCAGGGAAGAGCAGACTGACCGCACTCTGTCAATGTAACACACCCAGGGAAGAGCAGACTGACCCCACTCTGTCAATGTAGCCCACCCAGGGAAGAGCAGACTGACCCCACTCTGTCAATGTAACACACCCAGGGAAGAGCAGACGGACCCCACTCTGTCAATGTAGCCCACCCAGGGAAGAGCACACTGACCCCACTCTGTCAATGTAGCCCACCCAGGGAAGGGCTGACTGACCCCACTCTGTCAATGTAACACACCCAGGGAAGATCAGACTGACCTCACTCTGTCAATGTAACACACCCAGTGAAGATCAGACTGACCTCACTCTGTCAATGTAACACACCCAGGGAAGAGCAGACTGACCCCACTTTGTCAATGTAACACACCCAGGGAAGAGCAGACTGACCCCACTCTGTCAATGTAACACACCCAGGGAAGAGCAGACTGACCCCACTCTGTCAATGTAACACACCCAGGGAAGAGCAGACTGACCCCACTCTGTCAATGTAACACACCCAGGGAAGAGCAGACTGACCCCACTCTGACAATCTAACTCACACAGGCTCGAGGAGATGATCCAAGAGATGAACTGATGGCCGGTTCAATCCAGAATTTAGGGTCTCGAACACAGTGTCAGAGAGTTTGGTGTGGCCGGGTGAATCCCTGGGTTAGAGACTGGAATAAAGTATCTGGGAGTGTGGGATAGGCCGGATTAATCCATGCATTACGGTGTGGAACACAGTGTCTGAGAGTGAGGGATTGGCCGGACTAATCCAGGGGTTAGGATCTGGAACAAAGTGCCTGAGAGTGTGGGATAGGCCGGAAAATCCAGGGCTTAGGGTCTGGACCAAAGTGCTGGTAAGTGTGGGATAGGCCGGATTAATGCATGGGTTCGCGTATGGAACACAGTGGCTGAGGGTGTGGGATAGGCCGGAACAATCCAGGGGTTAGTGTCTGGAACACAGTGGCTGAGGGTGTGGAGTTGGCCGGAATAATCCAGGGGTTAGTGTCTGGAACACAGTGGCTGAGGGTGTGGGATAGGCCGGAACAATCCAGGGGTTAGTGTCTGGAACACAGTGGCTGAGGGTGTGGGATAGGCCGGAACAATCCAGGGGTTAGTGTCTGGAACACAGTGGCTGAGGGTGTGGAGTTGGCCGGAATAGTCCAGGGGTTAGTGTCTAACACAGTGTCTGAGAGTGTGGGATGGGCCGGAATAATCCATAGGTTCGGGTCTGGAACACAGTGTCTGAGAGTGTGGGATAGGCCGGAAGATTCCAGGGATTAGGATCTGGAACAAAGAACCTGAGAGTGTGGGAGAGGCCGGATTAATCCAGGGGTTAGGGCCTGGAACACAGTGTCTGAGAGTGTAGGATAGGCCCGGTCTATCCAGGGGTTAGGGTCTGGAACACAATTACTGAGAGTCGGATTAATCCAGGTGTTGAGGTCTGGGACACAGCATTTGAGAGTGTGGGATAGACTGGATTAATGCAGGAGTTACGGTCTGGAACACTGTGCCTGAGAGTATGGGATAGGCCAGGTCAATCCAGGGGTTAGGGTCTGGAACACAGTGTCTGAGAGTGTGGGATAGGCTGGATGAATCCAGCAGTGTGGGTCTGGAATTCAGTGTCTGCGGGAGTAGGATAGGCCGGATTAATCCAGGGATTAGGGTCTGGAACACAGTGTCCGAGAGTGTGGGATAGGCTGGATGAATCCAGCAGTGTGGGTCTGGAATTCAGTGTCTGCGGGAATAGGATAGGCCGGATTAATCCAGGGATTAGGGTCTGGTACAAAGTGCCGGAACGTGTGGGGAAGGCCGATTCAATCCCGGGTTTAGAGTCTGGAACAAATTATTTAGGAGTGTGGGATGGGCCGGATTAATCCAGGGGTTAGAGTCTGGAACACAGGGTGTCTGAGAGTGTGGGTACGCCGGATTAATCCAGGGATTAGGGTCTGGAACAAAGTGCATGAGAGTTTGGGGAGGCCGTAATAATCCAGGTGTTAGGGTCTGGAATGCAGTGCTTGGGAGAGTGGGATAGGTCGGATTAATCCAGGGGTTAGTGTCTGAAACACAGTGCCTGAGAGTGTGTATTGACTGGATTAATCCAGGGGTTAGGATCTGGAACATAGTGTCAGAGAGTTTGGGGTGGCCGAGTCAATCCAGGGGTTAGGGTCTGGAATACATTGTCTGAGTTTATGGGATAGACCAGATTAATCCAGGGGTTAGGGTCTGGAACACAGTGTGTGAGTGTGGGATAGACCGGAATATTCCAGGAGTTAGGGTCTGGAATGCAGTGCTTGAGAGAGTGGGATAGGTCGGATTAATCCAGGGGTTAGTGTCTGAAACACAGTGCCTGAGAGTGTGTATTGACTGGATTAATCCATGGGTTGGGGTCTGGAACACAGTGTATGAGCGTGAGGGATAGGCCGGATTAATCCAGGTGTGAAGGTCTGGGACACAACGTTTGAGAGTGTGGGATAGGCTGGATTAATGCAGGAGTTAGGGTCTGGAATTCAGTGCCTGAGAGTGTGGGGACACCGGGTCTATCCAGGGGTTAGGGTCTGGAACACAGTGTCTGAGAGAGTGGGATAGGCCGGATTAATGCAGGAGTTAGCGTCTGGAACACAGTGTCTGAGAGAGTGGGATAGGCCGGATTAATCCAGGGGTTACGGTCTGGAACACAGTGTCTGAGAGTGTAGGATAGGCCGGGTCAATCCAGGGGTTAGGGTCTGCAACACAGTGCGGGAGTAGGATAGGTCGGATTAATCCAGGGGTTACGGTCTGGAACACAGTGTCTGAGAGCGTGGGATAGGCCGGATTAATCCAGCGGTTTGGGTCTGGAATACAGTGCGGGAGTAGGATAGGCAGGATTAATCCAGGGGTTAGGGTCTGGTACAGAGTTCCGGAAAGTGTGGAGAAGGCCGATTCAATCCCGGGGTTAGAGTCTGGAACAAAGTACCTGGGAGTGTGGGATAGGCCGGATTAATCAAGGCATTAGGGTCTGGAACACAGTGTCTGAGAGTGTGGGGTAGGACGGAATAATCCAGGGGTTAGGGTCTGGAACACAGTGTCTGAGAGTGTGGGGCAGGCTGGAATATTCCAGGGTTTTGGTCTGGAACACAGTGTCTGAGAGTGTGGGATAGGCCGGATTAATCCAGGGGCTAGGCTCTGGAACAAAGAGCCTGAGAATGTGGGGGTGGCCGGAATAGTCCAGGATTTAGGGTCTGGAACAGTGTCTGAGAGTGTGGGATAGACCGGGTCAATCCAATGGTTAGTGTCTGGAACACAGTCCCTGAGACTGTGGGATAGGCCGGATTAATCCAGGGGTTAGGGTCTGCATCACAGTGCCTCAGAGTGTGGAATGGGCTGGATTAATCCTGGGTTTAGGGTCTCGAACACAGTGCCTGAGAGTCTGGGGGAGGCCGGAGAATCCAGGGATTAGATCTGAAACACAGTGTCTAAGAGTGTGTTGGAGGCCGGGTCAATCCAGGGGTTAGGGTCTGGAACAGTGTCTGACAGTGTGTGATAGGCCAGATTAATCCAGGGGTTAGGTCCTAGAACACAGTGTCTGAGAGTGTGGGATAGGCCAGATTAATCCAGGGGTTAGGGTCTGGAATACAATGTCTGAGAGTGTGGGATGGGCCCGGTCAATCCAGGGTTTACATTCTGGAACAAAATGTCTGAGAGTGTGTGATTGGTCGGATTAATCAAGGGGTTAGAGTCTGGAACACAGTGCCTGAGAGAGTGGGATAGGTCGGATTAATACAGGAAATAGGGTCTGGAACACTGTGCCTGAGAGTGTGGGATAGGCCAGATTAATCCGGGGTTAGGGTCGGGAACACAGTGCCTGAGAATGTGGGCTAGGCCGGATTAATCCAGGGGTTTGTGTCTGGATTATAGTACTTGTGAGAGTGGCGTAGGTCGGAATAATCCAGGGATTAGTGTCTGGAACACGGGTCTGAGGGTGTGGGATAGGCCAGATTTATCCAAGGGCTAGGCTCTGGAATACAGTATCTGAGAGTGTGGAATAGGCGGGATTAATCCATGGGTTAGGGTCTGGAACACAGTGTCAGAGAGTTTGGGGAGGCCGGGTCAATCCATGGGTTAGGGTCGGGAACACAGTGTCAGAGAGTTTGGGGAGGCCGGGTCAATCCATGGGTTAGGGTCTGGAATACAATGTCTGAGTTTATGGGATAGACTGGATTAATCCATGCGTTAGGGTCTGGAACACAGTGTGTGAGTGTGGGATAGGCCGGAATATTCCAGGATTTAGGGTCTGGAAAGCAGTGCTTGAGAGAGTAGGATAGGTCGGATTAATCCAGGGTTTGTTGTCTGGAATACACTTTTAGAGAGTGTGGGTTAGGCTAAATTAATCCAGGGGTTAGGGTCAGTACACAGTGATCGAGGGTGTGGGATAGGCAGGGTCAATCCAGTGGTTAGGGTCTGGAACACAGTGCCTGAGAGAGTGGGATAGGCTGGATTAATCCAGGGGTTAGGGACTGGAACAGAGTGTCTGACATTGTTGGATAGGCCAGATTAATCCAGAGTTTAGTGTCTGCAACAAAGTGCCTGAGAGAGTAGGATAGGCAGGATTAATACAGGGAATAGAGTCTGGAACACAGTGCCTGAGAGAGTGGGATAGGCCGGACTAATCCATGAGTTAGGGACTGGAACACAGTTCCTGAGAGAGTGGGATAGGTCGGACTAATCCAGCAGTTAGTGTCTGGAACACAGTTCCTGAGAGAGTGGGATAGGTCGGATTAATCCAGGTGTTAGGATCTGGAACATAGTGCTTGAGAATGTGGATTTGGTCGGATTAATCCAGGGGTTAGGGTCTGGAACACAGTGTCTGAGAGTGTGGGATAGGCCGGATTAATCCAGGGGCTAGGGTCTGGAACACAGTGTCTGAGAGTGTAGGATCGGCCCATTCTATCAACGAGTTACGTTCTGGAACACAATGTCTGAGAGTGTGGGATTGTTCGGATTAATCCAGGGATTAGGGTCTAGAACACAGTGTCCGAGAATGTTTGGGATAGGCCGGATTAATCCAGGACGTAGGTTCTGGAATGCGGTGTCTGCGAGTGTGGGTGTGCTGGATTAATCCAATGGTTAGGTTTGAGAAGACAGTGCCTGAGAGAGTGGGATAGGTTGGATTAATCCAGGGTTTAGTGTCTGGAATACAGTGTCAGAGAATGTGGGGTTGGCCGGGTTAATCCAGTGGTTAGGGTCTGGAATACAGTGTCTGAGAGAGTGGGATAGGTTGGATTAATCCAGAGTTTAGTGTCTGGAATACAGTGTCAGAGAATGTGGGGTTGGCCGGGTTAATCCAGTGGTTAGGGTCTGGAATACAGTGTCTGAGAGAGTGGGATAGGCCGGATTAATCCAGGGGTTAGGGTCTGGAACTATGAGAAACAAAGCTCACACACTTCAATAATTGCAGTCCGAGACAAAATCTGAATCAGTAGTGTCCTTTATTTTACTCTTGCAAGAGGGTGTGATGTCCAGTGTCTACAAGGCAAGGGACATACACACCCCAAATTCAATTCATACACAATATTTATATAATTTGGTTTCTTTTGTTTTTCATTGCTCCTCCCCTGTTTACATCGTCCACTTCCCTCAGACCGACCCCCATTACTCCTGTTTATCTCTTGCCTTATCCGGCCTTGTCTGTGACAAAATGCTTATTCCTGGCCTCACAAGGCCATTTGACCTCATCCTGCTGTAGGTCATTGTTCGGCATATTCTTTCTTCACCATTATCTACTCCCTCCATCTGTACCTTCCCCTGATCCTTATGACCCTTTTAATTGGGGTTTGTTCCTGTGTCTCTGTAAAAGTGGGAAACAGATGTTTATATCTCCTGTTTGTACAGGCGTACCTAGCTGAACTTCCTCCCCTCACAGCATCTTATCTATTCGCCTGTAATATCTACCATTGTTTTGCAGTCACGTTTCATTCTTGCATACAATTTTAGCTAATACAAAAACAATTATGTATTTCCTCCACATCGTTTCCATTCTTGTTGACTCAGCTCTTGGCTAAAACAATTACACACTAGTGTGAGTTTTTTTTGCCTTGTACAAGTAAATGGAATTGCAGAAGTAACACTAGTTTTCCCACATCCCACAATTTCCCCATTTTCTTTAATTACCATTTGTTACCTTCTGCAATTTTTCTTTTAAGCATCGCCCCCGAAATTCACAAGCATCATTCCGGAGATTTCATCCATCTTGGTCTCACTCATCCCCTCATTATTTAGTCGATAAAGTTCCCCTGCCTGATTCCCTTTTAGGGGCATCTGTTTCATTAAGGCTGTCTCAATCAGTCTTTGGGTGAGTCCTCGTATACAGGGTATGATACAACAGCCAGTGGCTACCAACACCCCGGCTACTACTGTCAGGGAAGGAAGGATAGAAACCACCACCCCCCTTCCATTTTCCAAACCAGGATTCAAGCCATCCCGTGAGAGATGTGTCTACTCCCGAATTCTCAGCCTGTTCATCTGCTAAGGGAGTCAATCCCCTTAAGGCCCGAGTGATTGAACCATCAGGTGCAGTGTTATTAGGAATAAAGGTGCACCAGCTTCCTCCTAACATCACACACACACCCCCTTTTCCCGCTAGAATCATCTCAAGGGCCATTCTATTTTCCCATGCCATCCCACTTGTCACATCAAGCTGGTCTGATATTCCTTTAACCACATCTCTTGTATAATTTATAAATCACTGTTGATTATAGAAAATGTAATTTATCCAATCGATATTTTTATTAATTGTTACCCACCAGAAGAGAGCTGACTCAAAGCCTGCTGCAATCTGGTTACGAGCCTTGAATTCATCAGGTACCCCCCCGCCCCAGGGACTCCTACAGAATCGAGATAAATCCTGTCATTGAAAGAAGTGTCTAACAGTGATCTCTTACCCCTTCTCTTTTTCCCTACTAGCTTTTCCTTCTCAAATGCCAGGGTAAATGGAATTGCCAACTGTACAATTCCACATATCCCTCTCCAATCCAGAGGGAGGGTGGGTCTCTCTATTTTGCCTCCACAGTCCCACCACAGATCCACTCGGGGAACCTTCAGTGCTGAGTAGTTCCCTCCCTTCTCCGTTTCAGTAACATCCTTAATCTCTGTACATAATTTCAGCTCCCCCCAAGTCTCCAGACCGATTTGTACCTCGTCTACACACACACCACGTGTGATTTCTGACTGTGGCTGGAAACGTGGGGTGGAGTGGGGGTTTTGAGTCTTTCTTCTCCAAGGGAGGGAACATCAGAGATAGGGAGGTACAGTTCCGATCATTCCATGCAGTCTCATCCTGATACAGGGCTATCATACATTCCATGCCCTTCCTGTCTCCCTTCCACCCGAGTGGAAAGGGAACCACCTGGGTCACTGTCCGACCAGAGGCACATACATAACAATTGGTCTTGTTCAGAGTTTTTACAGGATACTTTACCCATTCAACCCCGTACCCAGTTTCTATTTCGATGGTCTGTTTTAAGTCCTTTTCCTGTGTAATTTTTGCTACTTTAGGGTCATTGGGAGGGGTGACGCAGTAGTTCTGCCCGTTTTCCCTGTCCTACGCTAATTCAAAAACAACAGCCCAAGAAATCCTTCCCATTTGCTTTCATTTCTATCCCAAATGTTTCATTTAATTGTATCTCATAGGTGCTCCCCCTACCCCCCACCCCCAGAATTGCTCTGTGCCATGTGTTTTTTTTTATCATTAAGTATATTGGGTTACACTTTTTATCAGGACAATCGAGAGCTGGTCGGACGGGGGCCCGGTGTACTGTGACGAGACCATTATACCAAGTACCATCCCCAAGGCCATCCCCATAGGATTAAGATGTATCTCAGAGCTGTGGGACTGTGTCTGATTATCTACATCCCCACAATTTAAGCTGCATACATCAGCGTCTATTACTTGTGGATTATCAGACTCAGGGACTGTTAATAATACATATGAAAATGGTGTTTGACAAAATCCCAATACGAAGAGAGCTAGCATCATAACTCTAAGCATCTCCAGCATTCTAAACATGATGGGGAAGCACAAAACGACTTAATATACAATCTTACAGAAATAATCCCGCGCTCGTGTCACCACTGTATAATCAGTTACTCAAAGTCTCTTTAGTCTGAGTTTCAGCGGGTCTTGCGTTGATTTGACTGTCCAGACTTCTTCCTCAACTGCAGCTTCCACTGGCCCTTTGATCCGAGTGTAGTGAGTCCAGCCTTTCCCCCACCATCCTTATTAACGTTTCGGTCGTCAAAAGAGCCTGGTATGGCCCTTCCCAGTCCGGCTGTAATTTAGTCTCTGTCCATGATTTTACTGAGACCCAATCTCCCGGCCGGATGGGATGAACGGTGAATTCAAGGGGTGGAGTCTGTGCCAATAAACCCTGTTCCCTGAGGAAAGACAAAGAGGAGGACAAACCCAGTATATACTTCTTTAAGAACAAGTCTTTAGTTTCGGGAAGTGGCAATTCCCCATTTGTTCCCAGATAAGGTAATCCAAATAAGATTTCATAGGGGGAATAGTCCCAAATCTTTCCTTGGGGCTGTTCGTACTCACAAGAGAGCTATAGGTAAACATTTGATCCAAGGGAGTCTGGTTTCTATTATCAGTTTAGCGAGCTGTCGTTTGAGTGTTTGGTTCATTCTCTCAACCCTTCCTGATGATGGCGGGTGCCATTGAGTATGGAACTCCCAGGAAATTCCCAACCCTTTCATTACCCCCTGTGACACTTTAGAGGTAAAATAAGTTCCTTGGTCAGAATCTATATGGTTCACTAGCCCATATCGGGGAATTATGTTCTCTAATATTGTTTTAGACACCCCACTCGCAGTGGCAGTAGCTCGGGAGTATGCTTCAACCCAACCAGATCGATGATCTACTATAACCAGCATATACTTTAGTCTCCCTACTCTGGGGAGTTCAGTATAATCTACTTGTATACTCTGGAAGGATCTCAATCCTGGGTCTCTTCCTCCTGGGGTCTGTTTTCTCAAGACTTTCTGATTTACCTTTCTGCATATTATACATCCCTCACATATTTGTTTAACAATTGTATATATTCCTTTACATCCATATTCCCTAAGAACTAAATCACACATTGCTTGTACTCCCCAATGCCTGCCTTGATGTAGGACAGCCATAATCTCTCCCATCATCATTTTGTTTAACATTTCCCTTCCATCAGGTAACCTCCAATGCCCATCTGCTGTTTTTACAGCCCCTAAATCTCTCAATTATTTTCCTCTCTTTCAGTAAATATAGGAGCTTCCCTAGGACCTGGGACAGTAGGTATTAGGGAATGGATCACCACTTCTTGTGGGTTCAGGGCTGCTTCCTTAGCCACCTCATCGGCTAATCTATTTCCCCTAACTTCAGGTTCATTTCCTTTCTGATGACCATTTACATGCACTACTGCTATTTCTCGGGGGAGTAATAGGGACTCCAAGACTCGTTTAATCAACTCCTCGTGTACTAATTCTTTCCCCCGGGTATTGATCAGTCCTCTTTCCTGCCATATCTTTCCGAAAGTGCCAACACCAAATACATATTTAGAGTCAGTGTATACTGTTCCCTCTGTATTTTCTAACGCCCTAAGGGCTCTTTCCAATGCATAGAGTTCGCAGGTCTGAGCTGACCACCCATTTGGCAACCTTCCTGCCTCCACCACACTACCTTCCATCCCGTCTACGACTGCATACCCATTATGTCTTTTCCCTTCAGTCACCCGGGATGATCTGTCTATAAATTGTGGGGCTCCTGCATGAAGTGGAACATCTCTCAGGTCCATGCGGACCTTAGTTTGGTATTCTATAATGTCAAGGCAGTCGTGCCCTGGATTCTAAGGAGATTCTCCTTCCCCTTTCCAAAGAAAGGCAGCTGGATTTAAAGAATTGTCCGTGACCAACACGAGATCATCCTTTTCTATTAATATTGCCTCATATTTCAGAATCCGCGAGTCTGCCAACCATCGCCCAGCTTTTTTGTTTAGGATCGTTCTCACTTGGTGTGGGGTGCTTATTATTTTAGGGCTCCCCCAAATGTAAGCTTCCTGCTTTCCTCCACCAACAGTGCAGTGGCAGCCACAGCCTGCACACACTCAGGTCACCCCCGGGATACTGGATCCAATAGCTTCGAAAGATATGCTCCTGGTTGTCTCATTCCTCCCCACCTCTGGGTCAATACTCCCAGAGCCGCTCCCTTATCTACGGTAACAAAGAGGTGGAAATGTTTATCTAGAGAAGGTAAGGCTGACTCGGGGGCATAGATCAGATCTCTTTTGAGTTCCTCAACTCGTTCTTTTTCCCGATCATCCCAACTTAGACATTTTGGTTCCCCCTCTAATAGTTTGAGATATAATTTCTTAGTCTTCTGTCCATAGGAATCAATCCACAATCTGCAATATCCCGTTAGACCCAAAAATGTACGTAACTCCCGTTAAGTCCTGGGCAGTGGCATTCCCACTATTCCCTCTATCTGTTCCGGGCTTATCTTTCGCTTTCCCTCACTAACTAAATGTCCCAAGTATTTCACTTCTCACTCCACATATTGTAGTTTGTTCTTAGATACCCTCAGTCCCTGCTGACCCAGGAAATTCAGTAATTTGTTAGTGGCTTCTACTACTCTTTGTCTTCTTTTTCCTGTTACTAAGAGGTCGTCTACATCCTGCAACAGGGTAGTCCCCTTGGGGCTGCTAAATTTCTCTAATATTTGTTCTAACAGCTATCTAAATAAACTCAGGGAGACCGTAAACTCCTGGGGGTGCACAGCCCACCGGTATTGCTGTTTCCGTCCTGTCTTGGGATCTTCCCACTCAAAGGTAAACAAATTCCTCCTTTCCTCCGCCAAGAGACAAGCCCAAAAGGCATCCTTTAAATCTATCACACTAAACCATTTGTGACTATTATCTTTCCACAATAATAGCATCCTGCCTGTGGAGACCTCCATCTCTGTCCCTGTCGCTCGAACCCTCCATCAAATGCTCCCCCTTGTCCTCTCCCTCTCCCCCTTGTCCTCTCCCTCTCCCTCTCCCCCTTGTCCTCTCCCTCTCCCCCTTGTCCTCTCCCTCTCCCTCTCCCCCTTGTCCTCTCCCTCTCCCTCTCCCCCTTGTCCTCTCCCTCTCCCTCTCCCCCTTGCCCTCTCCCTCTCCCCCTTGTCCTCTCCCTCTCCCCCTTGTCCTCTCCCTCTCCCCCTTGTCCTCTCCCTCTCCCCCTTGTCCTCTCCCTCTCCCTCTCCCTCTCCCCCTTGTCCTCTCCCTCTCCCTCTTGTCCTCTCCCTCTTGTCCTCTCCCTCTCCCCCTTGTCCTCTCCCTCTCCCTCTCCCCCTTGTCCTCTCCCTCTCCCTCTCCCCCTTGTCCTCTCCCTCTCCCTCTCCCTCTCCCCCTTGTCCTCTCCCTCTCCCTCTCCCTCTCCCTCTCTGTCCTACCTGCTGCCACCCACCCTCCAGTTGCTCACTATTGGTTCCATTCGTTTCTTAACTACCTCACCAACCGTAGCTCCCATCATTTTCACCTTCTGTTTCTGTCTCTCATCCTCTCTCTTTACAAACACTTGCTGTGCCTCTCTTAACAATTCATCTCATGGTTTTTCACTCCACCCTTCTATCTTCTGTATCTTTCTCTGTATGTCTGGCCATGCCTTTGTCACAAAATGGACTTTCAAAAGACCCTGTGCCACTGGGTCCTCAGGGTTCATTCCAGAATATTTCCGCATTGAGTCTCATAATCTTTTCAAGAAAGCTGAGGGAGTCTCATCTTTCTCCTGTCTAACTTCAAAGGCTTTAGTCAAATTCTGCGACTTTGGAACTGCCTCTCTTATTCCTTTTAGAATCAGGTCTTTCAATTCCCTCATTTCTTCTTCATACTCCGGGTTTTGATCTTCCCACTGGGGGTCTCTGAGGGGAAACTTCACCTCTCCCTGTCCAGCATCCCCATCCCCAGTGGGATATTCCCTGTCCCATATTTTAATGGATGCTCCTCGAATAAGTCCCCTTTCTTTCCCAGTAAATAGGATATTCAAAATAGACATTAACTCAGTCCATGTGTACAGACTGGGCCCCAAGAATTGATCAATTTGTTCAGACAACCCTACCGGATCCTCAACCAGGACCTTCATCTCCTTTTTAAATGTTCTGACCTCCCCACTGGTGAGGGGGGCACTTACAAATCCAATCTCTTTGTCCCCTACTGGTACCTCCCGAAGGGGATAACTCTTTACGTTCTTCCCCTTTTTTTGTTTTCCTCCCCTAGGCTTTCGTTTAGATACTCCGGAGGTCTCCTCAACATCTACTTTATCTTCCTTTTCTTTCGATGAGGATTGAGGGTCTGGGACAAAAACATCCCCGTCCACCACCCCTTCTTCCTCCTCTTGTGGGTCATCCGTTCCCTGTCCCCGTCTATCTGTCTCTCCTCCTCCTCCTCCATTTCCACCTAATCTGATTTTATGGTACGGGGGGGGGGGGGGAGCGGGGGAAGCAGCCAAGAGGATCCCAGAGACTGGGTGGGGCAGAGGGGGAATCCTTTGTCTTTACTACCATCATTCCCAAACTGCCCTTCCAACAAGACGCATAGTCTGCCTCCTCTTGACTAAAAGGTTGTTTTTCATTCACATACAAATCTAAATACTGATATGCCCAATCCTCGTCCGAACCATACTTTGGTCAGAAGACAGCCGGACGAAGGATTGGTTCTTTGGTCCATAATAAACAACAATATTTCATCATTTTCTTTTTATCTTTTTCCCTTGTACAAGTCTTACTTGTCCATTCCCGCAACATCCTCCCCAACGGACTTTCTGGAGGAATGTTAGCAGGGACTTTTTCTTCCTTTACTTTGTCACAGTTTGACTTACTCTGCCTACCCTCCATTTCTCAGGACCCTCGCCAGTCCCTCAGCGATTAAATACCCCTTTTCTCAGCCACCAAGGCAATACTTAAAAGTCAGGTTTCTTACCTTGGTCTGTGCACAGAGTTGCCTTGCCCCTTTCTGCTGTATTTTCTATCGACCTCCGTTCACTGTCTGATTCAGATGTCTCTCTTGTGGGATTCATACCAGTCACCCAAGGGAGCGGACCAAACTGGGACACGAGACCGCTCCTCAATCGGGAACGGGACATGTCTTCCCAGTGTCCAGGGCCAGCCACTCCCCCCAGCAATGGAAGAATATCCCGGATGAACCCCCAGTTTTGAGAAACAAAGCTCATGCACTTCAATAATTTCAGTCAGAGACAAGATCTGAAGCAATCAGTATTGTTTATGATACACTTGCAAGCGTGGTGCCTGCCGTAAGGCACCCAGAGTTTAGCAAGTCCATATCTTATATAGGATTCACTCCTCCCAACCCGGTGCCCATTACTGTTGTCTATCTCTTGCCGTATCCAGCCTTGTACATAACAAAGTAGAAGTCTTGCTTGGCCATTTCACCACATCCTGCTGCGGCCCATTGTTAGGTATATCCTCCTTCACTGCCATCTGTTTCCCTTGTAACATTCCCTCCCATTCCTCATCCATATTGAGCTCTATGACCCTATAATTGGGGTTTGTTTTTGTTTTTACAGAAGTGGGAAACAGATGCTTCGAACTACTGTTTGTACAGGCATATCTGGCTTAACCTCCACCCTCACAGCACCTTATCTATTTGTCTATAACATCTCCCATTGTTTACAGGCATGTTTCATTCTTGTATGCACATCTGAGATAATACAAAAACAATTATATATTTCCTTCACATAGTTTTCATTCTTGTTAACTCAGCTCTTGGTTGAAACAATTCTCCACTGGTGTGAGTGTATTTACCTTGCTCAAGTAATTATGATTGCAGAAGTAACAATACTTTACCTAAATCCCACTGTATACTCCTTGATTGACGGTCTCACTAGAGTCCACAAGACAGTGGAAAAGTTACACATTGCTGAGGCATGTTAGCGCAGGATTTAAAAAAAAATTTGAACAGCAGACACTATTGTGCTATGCTTGGTGTGAGTTCAAACCAGTATTGATATTCCCCTGAAAGCTGGTTTTAAATTATAGAATATTGCTGCATCAATGCAGGCCAAAATCCATCTTGTCCAGAATGTGTAATATTTTTAAAAAATAGATAATATGAAACAAGAAAAATGATTTTGGTGATGTGAAGAGATTTGTGTGTGGAACAAAAGTGTGTGCATTTGAAAAAGGAGCAGGTGACAACTTGTGTTGACAGGTGCTGAAATAAAGTGACAATTCACTGCATTCCCTCGAACCTTAATAACTTTGGGAAAGTTTATTGTCCTGAAATTGTATCCCAATTCTTGGGGGAAGCTGCGATGAACCATGCATCGTTGAATGAGACTGAATAAATAGAACAAAGATCACATAGTTATAACTGAGGACTGAATTTTAAATGTTGTGAGCAGAAAATAATTGCACCAGTATATTAACTGCACCAAGTCTGGTGAATTAATCAGTCTGGATTCGGCTTCCTCTGTCTGTCTCCCCAATAACTACTGCAGTCCTTCTGCTGAAAGAAGCAAGACCTTGCAGTTTGATTGTTTGCTGACTACACATTGGAGGATTGAGGTTAGACTTGGCAAGGGTCCAAATTAAAGCTACTATCTGTAATCAGAGACAGTGGGATTGCATTTGAAACAAAAATGTGGACTTTCTTTAGTGTCACAAAACTAGTCCATTTTTATCTGAAAGCTGTTCCTTGGCTCAAGGAGACTCTGTCCTTGATTTTTTGTTGGGGGTGGAGGGGGGGGGGTGCAGGTTCCGATCAGTCTGGTGTGGTACAGAGATAAAAAGGATTTGAAGAGGCCTTTTGTTGACATGTAAACAGATGAGCCTTCAGGCCAAAGTGATCGTGCTTGACAACTCACCTACATAATCAAAGGGCAGTGGTCAGCTCTTTAGCTGAGCTAAGCTGAACAGGTTTGCAAAGTTCAACAGGGAGTTGTGTAGAAACTCTCTTTTCTGCCCTCCAACTTCAACTTGAAGCATTGATACTGGTGTTTAACATTGGAACTGATGTACTCGGAACAGCATAATTACGTCTAGCTGGATAGGTGGGGTTCTGTAGGGGTTCTTTGTTCTTTGTGTAATTTTGTGAGTAATGATTGTGCCTGTTTAAAATCTAGTCGGCAACCGAGCTATTTTATTCCAGGTAATTTTCACTGTACACTTATCGAAACAAACTGCAATGTTATGCTCTGGGCTGCCTGCTTAAGAATGTTGTGAGTGGTCTAATAGTCCACATTAGTCATTTCAATGTTAATGTAGTTGTAGTTCCTTATGTTTTAAACAACTTTATAATAGTCTGAGCTTAACAGTTCCAGTAAAAAATATCAAAAGGTATGCAATATTTATTGGATTATGTTAGTTACTGGAAGTATTTATTTAAAGTCACAATTATTTCCTTAGCTTTTAAGATGATGTATATTCCCATTTAAAGGAAGATGATACTTTGCTGTGAAGTGAAGGCTGAATCTGCTGTGATCATTTTGAGTCTGGCCATTTGCAGAGAAACACCTTTAAATTTAATCTCAAAGGAGCACTTTATTGTTTGAGGGCTTGGACTTCGGAGTAACCTAATTAAGATGTCACTGAGCAACTTCCCACTTGGTATATCGAGCAAAACATGAGGGAAATTCAACAGACCAGTTGACGAGAGATGGGCATATAGGTGACAGTCTTTAACCATTGTAACAATAAATTCAGAACCTGGTCAATCTCAGATTACTATGTATGATGTTATGTCATAAATAGATTAGATTCCCGACAGTGTGGAAACAATCCACACCGACCCTCCGGAGAGTAACCCACCCAGGCCAATTTCCCTCTGACTAATGTACCGAACACTACGGGCAATTGAGCATGACCAATCCACCTGACCTACACATCTTTGGACTGTGGGAGGAAACCGGAGCACCCGGAGGAAACCCACGCAGACACAGGGTGAATGTGCAAACACCACACAGACAGTCTCCTGACTGAGCCAGCACACCGCCCAAGTGTTTTAACAAAAACAGAAACAGTAAAACACTTCCTGAGAATTGGTGCTGTCTTCCATCCTGTTTAACTAAAGAATGGTATTGTTGTTGGAGTGAGGTCAATGGAAAATAAAGACCATGAAAGCATAGGAAGGGTTAAAGCATGAAGACCACTGGGAATCTGTGGTCTGTGGAATGCAGGGGCAGGATGGGATAACCATAGTGGAACATTCTGACACCCATTAGCAGAGTAAGGTTAAGGCTGAAGGGTCACTATGGCCAGATGAGATAACACTAGGAATAAAGCAAGTTTCTCTGGTAAGTGTTATTCTGACAGGATTGGGACCGGAAATATTTGGGACATGACATTAAAATATCTAACTAATAGTTAGTCGAGTCAGCTTGAGACAGGAGACTATTGTAATAGATGGAATAGCTAAATATCTATCATGACAGGTTAGTCTGCAATGGAAGATCACTGCAGCAGAGTTCGCAATAAATATCTAATCATGACATTAGAATAACATCAAGTAGAATGTACAACTAAAGAGGTAATGGGAACTAACATCACTGGTTTATTGTGGAGCTGGAGTGAGATACTTTGATTAAGATAGTTGGTCATGCTGACAAGCTCACAGAAACATGATCAAAAATGATATAAAAATCCACGGACCCTGAGGTTCGGGGGCATTCGAGAATCTGCTTTCTCAGTGTCACGGTTTTTTGTTTGCAAATAAAAGACTTATTTCTTGAAGAACTCTCTGCGTCTCCTGGTGGTTCTCTATAGTTTCTCCACAACACTACCTGACCCAGTAATGCAGGGCCCTGGTCTCTGTCTCCGTTTCTCTCTCTCAGTCTCTCACTTATGCACGCACGAACGCGCACACAGTTACTGAGGGACAGTGAATGACAGAATAATAGAAGCATTTTCAAATATTAAAGCTCCATTAAACAATCCTGGGATGGGTTGATGGGGTCAGTGTAGGGGGAGCTTTACTCTGTATCTAACCCTGTTCCGACCCTACCCTGGGAAGGGTTGATGGTGATACAGAAAAGGGAGCTTTACTGTGTATCTAACCCCATCCTGTCCCTGCCCTGGGAGGGGTTGATAGGGAAAGTGCAGGAGGATCGTTATTTTGGAACATAGGAACAGGAGGAGGCCATTCAGCCCCTCGAGCCTGTTCCATCATTCAATGGGATAATGACTAATCTGTGGCCTAACTCCACATTCCTTCCTTTGGCCCATATCCCTCAATATCTTCACTGAACAAACATGTATCTCTCTCTGATTTAACCTCAACGACTGATCCAGCATCCACTGCTGTTTGTGGAAGAGAGTCCCAAACCTCTCCCACCCTGTGTGTGTTAAAGTGCTTCCTACCATCTCTCCTGAACACTCTGGGCCCTCATTCTCAGACTCTGTTCCCTCTTGGTCTAGAATCTCCAACCTGTGGGAATCGTTGATCTTGATTGATCCTGTCTCATTCTGTTTATTCCTTGAAGGCTTTGATCAGATCACCCCTTAACTTTCTCAATTCTGGAGGAAAACGGCCTCATTTGTCCAGTCTCCCCTCAGAATGTAATCCCTGAGCTCCAGGATCATTCTTGTAAACCTCCCTCTCTGTACTCCAACCTGATACCCACACACTTGCTGACACTGAACTCCATCTAACACAGCTTTGCCCATTCACCCAATCTATCGATATCCCTTTGTAATGTTAAGGTACCATCTGCACTGTCTACAATGCTGCCTAACTTTGTATCTCACCCCATGCTGTCCCGATCCTGTGTGTGCAAAGGGATCTATACTCTGTATCTAACCCCATGCTGCATATGTGCTGGGAGTATTCGATGCAGACAGTGTGGAGGGAGATTTACTCTGTATCTAGCCCCATGTTGTCCCTATCCTGGGAATGAATATACCATTGGGTCAGAGACAGGAGACAGGATAGAGATGAATGAGACTTTCAGACTGGAGGGAGCTCCAGGCACATACAAGTTGGGAACTGTTTTCAGTAAAAGGTAATTGATCCCAGGTCACTGCAGAGTGTTAGAATCTGATGCCTTTCCCTCACTATCCTCCTCTAATCCCTGGGAAGATCTGCTCCCACACCATGTTCCATCCTAACTGCTGACTGTGTTCGATACATTAATACATTGGGGATGGACGGGGGTGATTTTAAACCTGGGATCTTGCTGTGTAACTTGCCTTCAAAATGCTCTCACATTCCCTTTCAAGTACTCTTTTCCTTCTTTTATCCCGATGAACTTTTGTTGGGAAAGCTGCAACGTGAAGATCCAAAATGTTCAGGCCGAGGGAAGCCTTGGCCAAGCTCCAGAGGGAGACGTGGTTCTGAGGCCTGAGGCCTGGTCGACAGGCTGCACCCCGTGGGGGCCGACATGGATTGTGTGTTTATTTACCCCGAGGTTTAATCTCCTCTGGGGTTCCCGGGTTTTAGGGGCATCCGGTTAACTGGCTACTGTCAGATTGCGGCCCTGTCATTTTTAAAGCAGGTTTGAAGCCTGGTGTTAAAGTATGTCATTTACATAAATGATTTGGATGCGAGCATAAGAGGTACAGTTAGTAGGTTTGCAGATGACACCAAAATTGGAGGTGTAGTGAACAGTGAACAGGGTTACCTCAGATTACAACAGGATCTGGACCAGATGGGCCAATGGGCTGAGAAGTGGCAGATGGAGATTAATTCAGATAAATGTGAGGCGCTACATTTTGGGAAAGCAAATCTTAGCAGGACTTATACACTTAATGGTAAGGTCCTAGGGAGTGTTGCTGAACAAAGAGACCTTGGAGTCCAGGTGCATACCTCCTTGAAAGTGAAGTCGCAGGTAGGTAGAATAGTGAAGAAGGTGTTTGGTATGCTTTCCTTTATTGGTCAGAGTATTGAGTACAGGAGTTGGGAGGTCATGTTGCAGCTGTACAGGACATTGGTTAGGCCACTGTTGGAATATTGCGTGCAGTTCTGGTCTCCTTCCAATCGGAAAGATGTTGTGAAACTTGAAAGGGTTGAAAGATTTACAAGGATGTTGCCAGAGTTGGAAGATTTGAGCGACAGGGAGAGGCTGAACAGGCTGGGGCTGTTTTCCCTGGAGCATCGGAGGCTGAGGGATGACCTTATAGAGGTTTACAAAATTATGAGGAGCATGGATAGGATAAATAGACATAGTATTTTCCCTGGGGTCGGGGAGTCCAAAACTAGAGGGCATAGGTTTAGGGTGAGAGGGGAAAGATATAAAAGAGACCTAAGGGGTAACATTTTCACGCAGAGGGTGGTACGTGTATGGAATGAGCTGCCAGACGATGTGGTGGAGGCTGGTACAATTGCAACATTTAAGAGGCATTTGGATGGGTATATGAATAGGAAGGGTTTGGAGGGATATGGGCCAGGTGATGGCAGGTGGGACTAGATTGGGTTGGGATATCTGGTCGGTATGGACGGGTTGGACCGAAGGGTCTGTTTCCGTTCTGTACATCTCTTTGACTCTATGTCCATCCCCAGGATCTGAGAGGGGGAATTAAAACCCAAATGATGTGACACTCTCTAAAGACTTGTCATAATATCAGAGTAATATTGGTTACAGAGAGGGTAGGGTGAGAAAATACAACAGTGAGAGAGAGATTTGAAAAATTGAGAGAGCAGGGGAAACAGAAGGGGAGAGAGAGGGAGAGGTGTTTTGAGATTGTGAAATTCTGCAATGTTTGATTCTGGGGTGACAGGAAATAATTAAACTGAAGCAGCATCACAGAGGGGGGAAATGATCAGAGTAATTAGCTGCTGCTGCATTGTTGCATGTGGGATCTTGCTGTGCACCAGCTGCCCAAAGCCGTCATTGCAAGCAGTGAGTGTTTTAATCAGGTCACCTGGTATTTCAAAGTTTCTCCAAAGCTTTGGAATGAAAACTCAGCTCATCACCCGATATGTTTGTGTTTGGATGTCGCTGGGAAATTGTCTGTGTCACAGAGAGGGGGAAACCTGGGATCTTGCTGTGCTATCTCTCTGTAATAATTTTCCTCCTTTGCTTTTCAATGAATGCTGTCTCTTTCCTCCCATGGGATCTTGCTGGCCACTTGAAGATTCAAAGAGAGAAACTTTGGGATCAGGAGACCTTTGAACAAGAGCTTTCTCCAGAGGGGACACGGGCCTGAGGCCTGAGGCCTAGTCGACAGGCTGCACCCCGTGGGGGCCCACGTGAGTTGTGTGTTAATTTACCCCGAGGTTTAATCTCCTCTGGGGGACCCTGGGTTTTAGGGGCCTCTGGGTAACTGGCTCCTGTCAGATTGCAGCCCTGTCGTTTTTAAACAGATTTGAAGCCTGGAGTTAAAGTAACTGGGGCCCTGGGATTTGACACAAACACATCAATCCCCAGTGAGTGTCTGACAGACAGGACTTCCCAAGGAGGGAAGTAAAACCTTAAATGAGAAACTTTCTCCAAAGACTTCTTCTAATATCAGAATAATGCTACATGTGGGATCTTGCTGTGTCTCAAACTACCTGCAGAGTGGCCTACGTTGCAACCAGGGTGACCAAATGTGATAATCGCACAGAAAAGACACAGGTTCGCCAATTCCCCAGGTATCTGGGAGGGGATCTCTCTCTCTCGGTCTTTCTTTGGTTGATTTTTCAAACAAATAAAACCGTCCCACACACAGAAATCCACAGCCTCCTGTTGGATGTAAAGTGGGATTTGAGCACATTGTGGAGCACGAAGGGGACTACCCTGTGGGATTGCACTGTGCATCAATAGCCCACCCTGTGACTTGTCGTCATTTTATTGGGGTGGGGTGTGGAGGACAGGATGTGGGATTCCAGGCAGGGAGAGACAGACAGAGAGAGAGAGACTCATGATCAGAAACTGGATTTGGAAAGTGCTGGTATTATTGGGATCTTGCTGTGTGAAAATTACATGGGGGGGGCATTTTGATTGTGGAGTGGTTGATATGGGGAGGGGTTGTTGTGGGGAGGGGTTGTTGCTGGGGGATGGCACTAGTTCTCGCAGGGGGTAAAGATGAGGAAATACCCAGGTATGCCACACCCAGCTTCCTGTTGGATCTTGCTGTGTGCCCCTCAGCCTGCAGATTGCCCCTTACACATCACAGGAGCCTGTCGACAGGGCCCGGGCTCCGTTTGCTGATGGTCTGATAGTGGGTAGCCCAGACCCCCCACCACCTCTCCTCCCCCTCCCTCCACAATGTGATAGTGACGGGGCTAATGTCTACAGGACAGGGCGGGGAGATGGGAACACACTTTAAATGGGAGGGAGGGAGGGAGGGGAGGGCATTTCAATCAGAACAAGGGGGAATGGAGAGAGAGAGAGAGAGAGAGAGACAAATCCATTCTCGAGAGCAGGAGGAATCTAAGCAGAGATGGAGAGGGGGATAGGGACAGGGAGAGAGAGGTGGGGGAGAAGAGAGAGAATGAGAGAGGGAAACAGATGGGAAGGAGTGAAGGAGAAAGATAGACAGTGTGAGGGAAGGAGGGAGAGAGGGAGAGAAGCAGCTGGAGGGGGCAGGTTAAACACGGAGGGAGGGACAAGATCCAGGCTCTGAGACCAACTCCCTTCCATCGAGTCTCAGAATATAAACCCTTGGGGTGGGGTTGGGGGTCTCAGTCAGAAAGCATTGACCCCCTGGGTCCCAGTGAAATCTGTTCCCATTCTCTGGGTTTAAAACCAGGGGGAAGTGCTGATAAAATCGGGAGCTTTGGTAAGTCACTCAGTGATGGGATTTTGTTTGTTTTTCTTGTTTTTTGATTCAAAAGATCTTGGCTCTGATTTAATCAACTTCCATCTCCCTCTCTCCCTCCCTCACACTGCCAACCCTGGGATTTTCTCTCTTTCTGTGTCTGTCTCCATTTCTCTGTCCCTAATCTTGTTTGTGTTCTCTCCCCACCTTGGTCTCTGTCCCTCTCTCTATCTGTCTGTATGCCCCCAGCCCTCCCTCCCTGTCCTCCTGTCCCTAAGGGAGATTTGGACTCAGTATCGTATGGTATTGCACATATCATTAACACAGTGGGATCTTGCTGTTCCCTGGGACTCCTGTTGTTGTCCAAACTGTGGGTGTGGGTGTGGGTGGGGGGAAATAAAGCCCCTTTCTCAGGGTGGAGTGGGGCAGGGGGGAAGCCTGGGGACTGGGATCTTGCTGTGCATGAAGACACACACAGTCGAATGGCCGGTAAGTCTCTGCACATACTCCCTGTGCCCCCCCCCTCCCCCCAGCCCAGGGCCTGGGACACAGTGAGGGGTGGGGATGGTGAGGGAGGGTGGGGGAATTGTACACAATGGAGACACAGAGGGGGCTTTTATGCAGAGATAGGTGAGTATGGGCAGAGGGGACAGTGGGGTGGGTAGGGGGTAAATGAAGGTACACCGGGGAGAGGGGCAATTAGATTGGGGAAGGAGGGGAAAATAGGGGGGGCTGGAAAATTCCAGGGGGGTGGAAAATTGTGGGTGTGGTCACAAATTAGCCGAAGATGGGGGGCTGTGGGGTTACAGAGGAAGGGGATGGTAAATGTAGGGGAAACAGAATATTGGGGGGCAATATTTGGTGGGGGTGTGCATTGGAAAGGGAAATAAATGGGGATTGTCTGGAAACCCCCCCGAAGTGGGGGAGAGACTGAACATGGGGGTATTGGGAATTGTGGTCAGGAATATAATTGGCGGGGGGGGGGGCGGCACAATAGAGTGAAAATGTGATGGGGGGGAGGTTTATGTAAAGTGAGAGGGAGTGGGTACAATCTGAAGTGACAATATTTCAGTTGAATAAAGGGAAATATGGAGCTATGAGGGAGCAACTGGCCAAAGTTCAATGGTTTAATACCTTAACAGGGAAGACCGTGGAGGAACAATGGCGGATATTTCTGTGTATAATGCAGAAGATGCAGGATCAGTTCATTCGTAAAATGAAGAAAGATCCCAGGAGGAGACATGGGCGGCCGTGGCTGACAAGGGAAGTAAAGAAACATATAAGGTTAAAAGAGAAAAAGTATAACTTAGCAAAGATAAGCAGGAAAACGGAGGACTGGGAAGCTTTTAAAGAACAACAGAGGATTAGTAAGAAGGAAATACGCAGAGAAAAAATGAGGTACGAAGGTAAACTGGCCAAGAATAAAAAGGAGGATAGTAAAAGCTTTTTTAGGTATGTCCAAGGCAAAAAAATGGTTAGGACAAAAATTGGGCCCTTGAAGACAGAAGCAGGGGAATATATTACTGGGAACGAAGAAATGGCAGAGGAATTAAATGGGTACTTCAGATCTGTGTTCACTGGGGAAGACACAAGCAATCTCCCTGAGGTAACAGTGGCTGAAGGACCTGAACTTAAGGGAATTTCTATTTGCCAGGATTTGGTGTTGGAGACACTGTTAGGTCTGAAGGTTGATAAGTCTCCGGGACCTGATGGCCTGCATCCCAGGGTACTGAAGGAGGTGGCTCGGGAAATCGTGGATGCGCTGGTGATTATTTTCCAGAGTTCAATAGAATCGGGGTTGGTTCCTGAGGATTGGAGGGCGGCTAATGTTGTGCCACTTTTTAAGAAGGGTGGGCGGGAGAAAGCAGGAAATTATAGACCAGTTAGTCTGACCTCAGTGGTGGGAAAGATGCTGGAATCTATTATAAAGGATGAAATTACGGCACATCTGGATAATAGTAACAGGATAGGACAGAGTCAGCATGGATTTATGAAGGGGAAATCATGCTTGACTAATCTTCTTGAATTTTTTGAGGATGTAACTCGGAAGATGGACGAGGGAGATCCAGTGGATGTACTGTACCTGGACTTTCAGAAAGCTTTTGATAAAGTCCCACACAAGAGGTTAGTGAGTAAAATTAGGGCGCACGGGATTGGGGGCAAAGTACTAGATTGGATAGAGAATTGGTTGGCTAATAGGAAACAAAGGGTAGTGATTAACGGCTCCATTTCAAAATGGCAGGCAGTGACCAGTGGGGGACCGCAGGGATCCGTGCTGGGACCGCAGCTTTTTACAATATATGTAAATGATATAGAAGATGGTATCAGCAATAACATTAGCAAATTTGCTGATAACACAAAGCTAGGTGGTAGGGTGAAATGTGATGAGGATGTTAGGGGATTACAGGGTGACCTGGACAAGTTAGGTGAGTGGGTAGATGCATGGCAGATGCAGTTTAATGTGGATAAATGTCTGGTTATCCACTTTGGTGGCAAGAACAGGAAGGCAGATTACTACCTCAATGGTATCAAATTAGGTAAAGGGGCTGTTCAGAGAGATCTGGGTGTTCTTGTCCACCAGTCAATGAAGGCAAGCATGCAGGTACAGCAGGTCGTGAAGAAGGCTAATAGCATGCTGGCCTTCATAACAAGAGGGATTGAGTATAGAAGCAAAGAGGTGCTTCTGCAGCTGTACAGGGCCCTGGTGAGACCACACCTGGAGTACTGTGTACAGTTCTGGTCTCCAAATTTGAGGAAAGACATTCTGGCTATTGAGGGAGTGCAGCGTAGGTTCACAAGGTCAATTCCTGGAATGGCAGGATTGCCTTACACGGGAAGACTGAAGCGACTGGGCTTGTATACCCTTGAGTTTAGAAGACTGAGAGGGGATCTGATTGAAACGTATAGGCTTATGAAAGGACTGGACACTCTGGCAGGAGGGAACATATTTCCATTGATGGGGGAGTGCCGAACCAGAGGACACAACTTAAAAATACGGGGTAGACCATTTAGGACAGAGATGAGGAGAAACTACTTCACCCAGAGAGTGGTGGCTGTGTGGAATGCTCTGCCCCAGAGGGCAGTGGAGGCCCAGTCTCTGGATTCTTTTAAGAAAGAATTGGATAGAGCTCTTAAAGATAGTGGAGTCAAGGGGTATGGAGATAAGGCTGGAACAGGATACTGATTAGGAATGATCAGCCATGATCATATTGAATGGCGGTGCAGGCTCGAAGGGCAGAATGGCCTACTACTGCATCTATTGTCTATTGTCTATTGTCTGTCTCAGGGAGTGAGGGGCAGTGAAGCAGTCCCTCAAAAGGTCCCTGAGTGTCTGCACGTACTCACTGTGTCCCCCCAACATAAAGGGGTGGGTGGGGGAGGGGGTGCTGCCAAATTAGGAACAGACATAACATCCAGGGGTGGGGACAAAACTTTGGGAGGGCAAATAATTATGGGGAATCCTTATGGAAAACTAGGGAGCAGGGGGTGTCAGGTAAAACCCCTTTGAGTGAGATTGGGGCATGGGGCGGGGGGGGAGTGACGAAATTGCTGGAGAGTGGGATCTTCCTCTGCCCATCCACGGTCAGTCACAAGGCCAGTAAATGTCTGCACATGCTCACTGTGTGGGGACGCGGTGGGCTATCAGTGAGGAGCGGTCTCTGCCAGAACAGGGACTCAGTCAGGGGCCATTCAGGGGCAAATCCCAGGGGGGCAGGACACTGGGCAGTTAATTGAAGGGGGGATAGACACGATGGGCTGAATATCCTCCTCCTGGACTGTGAGCCATCAGGGATTCTGGTCTCAGTCAGTCCCCACAGGATCCTGTACCCCCTGGACGGGTATTGGGGGAGGTCCATGAGGAGGGTATATCGGACACAGAGGGGCTTTTATATACGTAGGGGGACGTTCAGAGGGCAGGAACAAGGAGGGAGGGGGCCAGAGAAAAGACGGATGGGCCAAAAAACAGAATGGAAAGGGAGTGGAACAACGGAGAGAGGGACCGACAGGAGAGGGAGGAAGGGGGAGGGAGTGGGAAGAGAGGTAGAGAGAGTGGGGAGGGAGGTAGAGGGAATGGGGAGGGAGGTAGAGGGAATGGGGAGGGAGGATGAGGGAATGGGAGGATGGGGAGGGAGAGCGAGAGTGAGGGAAGACCAAGGGGGGAGAGAGGACGAAGGGGGAAGGAGGATGGGGTGGGAGGGCAAGGGGGAGGGAGGATGGGGTGGGAGGGCAAGGGGGAGGGAGGATGGGGTGGGAGGGCAAGGGGGAGGGAGGGTGGGGTAGGAGGGCAAGGGGGAAGGAGGACGAAGGGGGGAGGGAGGGGGAGGGAGGACGAAGGGGGAAGGGGAGGGATGATGGGGTGGGAGGGGGAGGGAGGATGGGGTGGGAGGGGGAGGGAGGATGGGGTGGGAGGGGGAGGGAGGGTGAGGGGGAAGGAGGATAGGGTGGGAGGGGGAGGGGGAGGGAGGACGAAGGGGTGGAACAGGTCAGGGTGGGGGAAATGAGGGCGAAGGGGGTGAGGACAGGTAGAGGGTCCCACCTGGTTGGACAATGGGAGGAATGAATCCAGTTGGTGGGAGGGAGTCGGGGGATTGGGAGGGAGGTTATTTGAAATTGGAGAACTCCGTGTTGAATCCTCTCGGCTGGAGGTTTCCCAGGAGGGGGATGAGATGTTGTTCCTCCAATTTGTGGTGTGGTTCGTTGTGGTAATGCAGGAGGTCGAGGATGGTCATGTTGGGGGGGAAGTGAACTGGGCGGTGACTGGGGGGTCTGGTCAGCCCCTCTGGGCCCGGTGTGATGCTCAGTGAACCGTTCCCTAAGTTTCCATTGGGTCTTCCTGATGTCGAGAAGCCCACACCGGGAGCACCTGATGCTGGAAACACGGTTGGAGGAGAGGCAGGTGAACCTCTGTCTCCCCTGGAAGAAGGGGTTGGGGGCCCGGGATGGAGCTGAGGGGGCTGGGGTGTAACAGCAGGGTTTGTATCTTTTCTGGTGACAGGGGAAGGTACCTGGGGGTTTGGGGGGTGAGAGTGATACAAACCCAAGGAGTGTCAAAGGGAACGGTCCTTGTGGAAGGCAGAGAGGGGTGGGGGAAGGGAAGATGGTCTTGGTGGGAAAGCAAATTCCTGATCCCAAAACAAAAGGTCCCATTGATTCCAAGCTCTGGTCCTGGATTATAACACTGACCAGGGCAGGGGGGTGACCATGGGAGTGTTTTGACATTGGGACAGGGGCGAGGGAGAAGCTCACTGCAGAATCCTCCCCATTCACCTGGTTCTGGTTGTTATCTCAGTGTTCGGGTTATTCCAGTTTTATTCAAGGAGAACCCTCAGGATTTGATGGGAATAGGTCGGGACGGGTGGGGACAGAGGGGGACAGGTGGGGACTGGGGGAACCGGTGGGGAAAGATGGGGACTGGAGGGGACGGACGGCACTGGGTGGGGACTGAATTGAACAGATGAGGTCTGCTGGGGACTGATGGGGACGGGTGGGGGCAGATGGGGACAGAAGGGGGCAGGTGAGGGGTGGGGGGGGTTCGATGGGAGCGGGGGAGACGGTGGGAGGAGGAGTGATGATGGGGGGGACAATTAGGGGAAGGGGGAACAATGGGGGCCGAGGAATGATGGGGAGCGAGGGGATGATTGGGAGGGGGGGGCGACGGGGGGTGGAAGGCGATGGGGGGAAGGTGACGGGGGGGGGGGAGAGATTAGGGCGGAAGAGGGCGGTTTGGAATGACTGAACAAAGTACAGTAAGAGGCAGGTTTGGGATGGAAGGTTTAGAGTGACTGGAGGAGGTGACAGTGATAGAGAGGTTTGGAGTGATTAGAGTAGGTGACAGTGATAGGGAGGGAAGGAGTGACTGGCGGAGGAGACAGTGGTAGGGAGGGTTGGAGTGTGTGGAGGAGGTGACAATGATAGGGAGGGTTGGAGTGTGTGGAGGAGGAGACAGTGATAGGGAGGGATGGAGTGTGTGGAGGAGGTGACAGAGATAGGGAGGGTTGGAGTGTTTGGACGTGGTGACAGTGATAGGGAGGGTTGGAGTGTTTGGAGGAGGTGACAGTGATAGGGAGGGATGGAGTGTGTGGAGGAGGTGACAGTGATAGGGAGGGTTGGAGTGTGTGGAGGAGGAGACAGTGATAGGGAGGGATGGAGTGTGTGGAGGAGGTGACAGTGATAGTGGGGTTTGAGTGTCCGGAGGAGGAGACAGTGATAGGGAGGGTTGGAGTGATTCGAGGAGGTGACAGTGATAGTGGGGTTTGAGTGTCCGGAGGAGGAGACAGTGATAGGGAGGGTTGGAGTGGTTGGAGGAGGTGACAGTGATAGGGAGGGTTGGAGTGGTTGGAGGAGGTGACAGTGATAGGGAGGGTTGGAGTGTCTGGGGGAGGTGACAGTGATAGGGAGGGTTGGAGTGGTTGGAGGAGGTGACAGTGATAGGGAGGGATGGAGTGTCTGGAGGAGGTGACAGTGATAGGGAGGGTTGGAGTGTTTGGAGGAGGTGACAGTGATAGGGAGGGTTGGAGTGTTTGGAGGAGGTGACAGTGATAGGGAGGGATGGAGTGTTTGGAGGAAGTGACAGTGATAGGGAGGGTTGGAGTGTTTGGAGGAGGTGACAGTGATAGGGAGGGTTGGAGTGTTTGGAGGAGGTGACAGTGATAGGGAGGGATGGAGTGTTTGGAGGAAGTGACAGTGATAGGGAGGGTTGGAGTGTTTGGAGGAAGTGACAGTGATAGGGAGGGTTGGAGTGACTGGAGGAGGTGACAGTGAGAGGGAGGGTTGGAGTGTTTGGGGGAGGTGACAGTGATAGGGAGGGTTGGAGTGTTTGTAGGAGGTGACAGTGATAGGGAGGAATGGAGTGATTGGAGGAGGTGACAGTGATAGGGAGGGTTGGAGTGGTTGGAGGAGGTGACAGTGATAGGGAGGGTTGGAGTGGTTGGAGGAGGTGACAGTGATAGGGAGGGTTGGAGTGGTTGGAGGAGGTGACAGTGATAGGGAGGGATGGAGTGTTTGGAGGAGGTGACAGTGATAGGGAGGGTTGGAGTGTTTGGAGGAGGTGACAGTGATAGGGAGGGTTGGAGTGTTTGGAGGAGGTGACAGTGATAGGGAGGGTTGGAGTGTTTGGAGGAGGTGACAGTGATAGGGAGGGTTGGAGTGTCTGGAGGAGGTGACAGTGATAGGGAGGGTTGGAGTGGTTGGAGGAGGTGACAGTGATAGGGAGGGATGGAGTGTTTGGAGGAGGTGACAGTGATAGGGAGGGTTGGAGTGTTTGGAGGAGGTGACAGTGATAGGGAGGGTTGGAGTGATTAGAGTAGGTGACAGTGATAGGGAGGGAAGGAGTGACTGGCGGAGGAGACAGTGATAGGGAGGGTTGGAATGTTTGGAGGAGGTGACAATGATAGGGAGGGTTGGAGTGTGTGGAGGAGGAGACAGTGATAGGGAGGGATGGAGTGTGTGGAGGAGGTGACAGAGATAGGGAGGGTTGGAGTGTTTGGACGTGGTGACAGTGATAGGGAGGGTTGGAGTGTTTGGAGGAGGTGACAGTGATAGGGAGGGATGGAGTGTGTGGAGGAGGTGACAGTGATAGGGAGGGTTGGAGTGTGTGGAGGAGGAGACAGTGATAGGGAGGGATGGAGTGTGTGGAGGAGGTGACAGTGATAGTGGGGTTTGAGTGTCCGGAGGAGGAGACAGTGATAGGGAGGGTTGGAGTGATTCGAGGAGGTGACAGTGATAGTGGGGTTTGAGTGTCCGGAGGAGGAGACAGTGATAGGGAGGGTTGGAGTGGTTGGAGGAGGTGACAGTGATAGGGAGGGTTGGAGTGGTTGGAGGAGGTGTTAGTGATAGGGAGGGTTGGAGTGTTTGGAGGAGGTGACAGTGATAGGGAGGGTTGGAGTGTTTGGAGGAGGTGACAGTGATAGGGAGGGTTGGAGTGTTTGGAGGAGGTGACAGTGATAGGGAGGGTTGGACTGTTTGGAGGAGGTGACAGTGATAGGGAGGGTTGGAGTGTTTGGAGGAGGTGACAGTGATAGGGAGGGTTGGAGTGTCTGGGGGAGGTGACAGTGATAGGGAGGGTTGGAGTGGTTGGAGGAGGTGACAGTGATAGGGAGGGATGGAGTGTCTGGAGGAGGTGACAGTGATAGGGAGGGTTGGAGTGTTTGGAGGAGGTGACAGTGATAGGGAGGGTTGGAGTGTTTGGAGGAGGTGACAGTGATAGGGAGGGATGGAGTGTTTGGAGGAAGTGACAGTGATAGGGAGGGTTGGAGTGTTTGGAGGAGGTGACAGTGATAGGGAGGGTTGGAGTGTTTGGAGGAGGTGACAGTGATAGGGAGGGATGGAGTGTTTGGAGGAAGTGACAGTGATAGGGAGGGTTGGAGTGTTTGGAGGAAGTGACAGTGATAGGGAGGGTTGGAGTGACTGGAGGAGGTGACAGTGAGAGGGAGGGTTGGAGTGTTTGGGGGAGGTGACAGTGATAGGGAGGGTTGGAGTGTTTGTAGGAGGTGACAGTGATAGGGAGGAATGGAGTGATTGGAGGAGGTGACAGTGATAGGGAGGGTTGGAGTGGTTGGAGGAGGTGACAGTGATAGGGAGGGTTGGAGTGGTTGGAGGAGGTGACAGTGATAGGGAGGGTTGGAGTGGTTGGAGGAGGTGACAGTGATAGGGAGGGATGGAGTGTTTGGAGGAGGTGACAGTGATAGGGAGGGTTGGAGTGTTTGGAGGAGGTGACAGTGATAGGGAGGGTTGGAGTGTTTGGAGGAGGTGACAGTGATAGGGAGGGTTGGAGTGTTTGGAGGAGGTGACAGTGATAGGGAGGGTTGGAGTGTTTGGAGGAGGTGACAGTGATAGGGAGGGTTGGAGTGTCTGGAGGAGGTGACAGTGATAGGGAGGGTTGGAGTGGTTGGAGGAGGTGACAGTGATAGGGAGGGATGGAGTGTTTGGAGGAGGTGACAGTGATAGGGAGGGTTGGAGTGTTTGGAGGAGGTGACAATGATAGGGAGGGATGGAGTGTTTGGAGGAGGTGACAGTGATAGGGAGGGTTGGAGTGTTTGGAGGAGGTGACAGTGATAGGGAGGGAAGGAGTGTTTGGAGGAGGTGACAGTGGTAGGGAGGGTTGGAGTGTTTGGAGGAGGTGACAGTGATAGGGAGGGTTGGAGTGTGTGGAGGAGGTGACAGTGATAGGGAGGGAAGGAGTGTTTGGAGGAGGTGACAGTGATAGGGAGGGTTGGACTGTTTGGAGGAGGTGACAGTGATAGGGAGGGAAGGAGTGTTTGGAGGAGGTGACAGTGGTAGGGAGGGTTGGAGTGTTTGGAGGAGGTGACAGTGATAGGGAAAGTTGGAGTATATAGAGAAGGCGACAGCGATAGGGAGGGTTGGAGTGTTTGGAGGAGGTGACAGTGATAGGGAGGGTTGGAGTGTCTGGAGGAGGTGACAGTGATAGGGAGGGTTGGAGTGTTTGGACGTGGTGACAATGATAGGGAGGGTTGGAGTGTTTGGGGGAGGTGACAGTGATAGGGAGGGAAGGAGTGTTTGGAGGAGGTGACAGTGATAGGGAAAGTTGGAGTGTTTGGAGGAGGTGACAGTGATAGGGAAAGTTGGAGTATATAGAGAAGGCGACAGCGATAGGGAGGGTTGGAGTGTTTGGAGGAGGTGACAGTGAGAGGGAGGGTAGGAGTGTTTGGGGGAGATGACAGTGATAGGGAGGGTTGGAGTGGTTGGAGGAGGTGACAGCGAGAGGGAGGGTTGGAGTGTTTGGATGTAGTGACAGTGATAGGGATGGAGTGTATGTAGGAAGTGACAGTGATAGGGAGGGTTGGGTTGTTTGGAGGAGGTGACTGTGGTAGGGAGGGTTGGAGTGTTTGGAGGAGGTGACTGTGGTAGGGAGGGTTGGAGTGACTGGAGGAGGTGACAGTGGTAGGGAGGGTTGGAGTGTGTGGAGGAGGTGACAGTGATAGGGAGGGTTGGAGTGTTTGGAGGAGGTGACAGTGATAGGGAGGGATGGAGTGTGTGGAGGAGGTGACAGTGATAGGGAGGGTTGGAGTGTTTGGACGTGGTGACAATGATAGGGAGGGTTGGAGTGTTTGGGGGAGGTGACAGTGATAGGGAGGGTTGGAGTGATTCGAGGAGGTGACAGTGATAGGGAGGGTTGGAGTGTTTGGGGGAGGTGACAGTGATAGGGATGGATGGAGTGTCCGGAGGAGGTGACAGTGATAGGGAGGGTGGGAGTGTTTGGAGGAGGTGACAGTGATAGGGAGGGTTGGAGTGTTTGCAGGAGGTGACAGTGATAGGGAGGGTTGGGTTGTTTGGAGGAGGTGACAGTGATAGGGAGGGTTGGAGTGGCCGGAGGAGGTGACAGTGATAGGGAGGGTTGGAGTGTTTGGGGGAGGTGACAGTGATAGGGAGGGTTGGAGTGTTTGGGGGAGGTGACAGTGATAGGGAGGGATGGAGTGTCTGGAGGAGGTGACAGTGATAGGGAGGGTTGGAGTGTGTGGAGGAGGTGACAGTGATAGGGAGGGTTGGAGTGTGTGGAGGAGGTGACAGTGATACGGAGGGATGGAGTGTTTGGAGGAGGTGACAGTGATTGGGTTGGAGTGGTTGGAGGTGACAGTGATAGGGAGGGTTGGAGTGTTTGGAGGAGGTGACAGTGATTGGGAGGGATGGAGTGATTGGAGGAGGTGACAGTGATTGGGTTGGAGTGTTTGGAGGAGGTGACAGTGATAGGGAGGGTTAGAGTGTCTGGAGGAGGTGTCAGTGATCGGGAGGGTTGGAGTATTTGGTGGAGGTGACAGTGATAGGGAAGGTTGGAGTGTTTGGAGGTGGTGACAGTGATAGGGAGGGTTGGAGTATTTGGTGGAGGTGACAGTGATAGGGAGGGTTGGAGTGTTTGGAGGTGGTGACAGTGATAGGGAGGGATGGAGTGTTTGGAGGAGGTGACAGTGATAGGGAGGGATGGAGTGTTTGGAAGAGGTGACAGTGGTAGGGAGGGTTGGAGTGTTTGGAGGAGGTGACAATGATAGGGAGGGTTGGAGTATATTGAGGAGGTTACAGTGAGAGGGAGGGTTGATGCTACTGGAGGAGTTCACAGTAATAGGGAGGGTTGGAGTGGTTGGAGGAAGTGACAGTGATAGGGAAGGTTACAGTGTCTGGAGGAGGTGACAGTGATAGGGAGGGTTGGAGTATATAGAGAAGGTGATAGTGATAGGGAGGGATGGATTATCTGGAGGAGGTGACAGTGATAGGGAGGGTTGGAGTGTTTGGGGGAGGTGACAGTGATAGGGAGGGTTGGAGTGTTTGGGGGAGGTGACAGTGATAGGGAGGGATGGAGTGTCTGGAGGAGGTGACAGTGATAGGGAGGGTTGGAGTGTGTGGAGGAGGTGACAGTGATACGGAGGGATGGAGTGTTTGGAGGAGGTGACAGTGATTGGGTTGGAGTGGTTGGAGGTGACAGTGATAGGGAGGGATGGAGTGATTGGAGGAGGTGACAGTGATAGGGAAGGTTGGAGTGTTTGGAGGTGGTGACAGTGATAGGGAGGGTTGGAGTATTTGGAAGAGGTGACAGTGAGAGGGAGGGTTGGAGTGTTTGGAGGTGGTGACAGTGATAGGGAGGGATGGAGTGTTTGGAGGAGGTGACAGTGATAGGGAGGGATGGAGTGTTTGGAGGAGGTGACAGTGATAGGGAAGGTTGGAGTGTTTGGAGGTGGTGACAGTGATAGGGAGGGATGGAGTGTTTGGAGGAGGTGACAGTGATAGGGAGGGATGGAGTGTTTGGAGGAGGTGACAGTGATAGGGAGGGTTGGAGTATTTGGAAGAGGTGACAGTGATAGGGAAGGTTGGAGTGTTTGGAGGTGGTGACAGTGATAGGGAGGGATGGAGTGATTGGAGGAGGTGACAGTGATAGGGAAGGTTGGAGTGTTTGGAGGTGGTGACAGTGATAGGGAGGGTTGGAGTATTTGGTGGAGGTGACAGTGATAGGGAAGGTTGGAGTGTTTGGAGGTGGTGACAGTGATAGGGAGGGATGGAGTGTTTGGAGGAGGTGACAGTGATAGGGAGGGATGGAGTGTTTGGAAGAGGTGACAGTGATAGGGAAGGTTGGAGTGTTTGGAGGTGGTGACAGTGATAGGGAGGGATGGAGTGTTTGGAGGAGGTGACAGTGATAGGGAGGGATGGAGTGTTTGGAGGAGGTGACAGTGATAGGGAGGGTTGGAGTATTTGGAAGAGGTGACAGTGATAGGGAAGGTTGGAGTGTTTGGAGGTGGTGACAGTGATAGGGAGGGATGGAGTGATTGGAGGAGGTGACAGTGATAGGGAAGGTTGGAGTGTTTGGAGGTGGTGACAGTGATAGGGAGGGTTGGAGTATTTGGTGGAGGTGACAGTGATAGGGAAGGTTGGAGTGTTTGGAGGTGGTGACAGTGATAGGGAGGGATGGAGTGTTTGGAGGAGGTGACAGTGATAGGGAGGGATGGAGTGTTTGGAAGAGGTGACAGTGGTAGGGAGGGTTGGAGTGTTTGGAGGAGGTGACAATGATAGGGAGGGTTGGAGTATATTGAGGAGGTTACAGTGAGAGGGAGGGTTGATGCTACTGGAGGAGTTGACAGTAATAGGGAGGGTTGGAGTGGTTGGAGGAAGTGACAGTGATAGGGAAGGTTACAGTGTCTGGAGGAGGTGACAGTGATAGGGAGGGAGTGTTTGGAGGAGGTGACAGTGATAGGGAGGGTTGGAGTGTTTGGAGGAGGTGACAGAGATAGGGAGGGATGGAGTGTTTGGAGGAAGTGACAGTGATAGGGAGGGTTGGAGTGTTTGGAGGAGGTGACAGTGATAGGGAGGGATGGAGTGTTTGGAGGAAGTGACAATGATAGGGAGGGTTGGAGTGACTGGAGGAGGTGACAGTGAGAGGGAGGGTTGGAGTGTTTGGGGGAGGTGACAGTGATAGGGAGGGTTGGAGTGTTTGTAGGAGGTGACAGTGATAGGGAGGGATGGAGTGGTTGGAGGAGGTGACAGTGATAGGGAGGGTTGGAGTGTTTGTAGGAGGTGACAGTGATAGGGAGGGTTGGAGTGTTTGTAGGAGGTGACAGTGATAGGGAGGGATGGAGTGTGTGGAGGAGGTGACAGTGATAGGGAGGGATGGAGTGTTTGGATGTAGTGACAGTGATAGGGATGGAGTGTATGTAGGAAGTGACAGTGATAGGGAGGGTTGGGTTGTTTGGAGGAGGTGATAGTGGTAGGGAGGGATGGAGTGATTGGAGGAGGTGACACTGATAGGGAGGGATGGAGTGATTGGAGGAGGTGACAGTGATAGGGAGGGTTGGAGTGGTTGGAGGAGGTGACAGTGATAGGGAGGGATGGAGTGTTTGGAGGAGGTGACAGTGATAGGGAGGGTTGGAGTGTTTGGAGGAGGTGACAGTGATAGGGAGGGTTGGAGTGTCTGGAGGAGGTGACAGTGATAGGGAGGGTTGGAGTGGTTGGAGGAGGTGACAGTGATAGGGAGGGATGGAGTGTTTGGAGGAGGTGACAGTGATAGGGAGGGTTGGAGTGTTTGGAGGAGGTGACAGTGATAGGGAGGGAAGGAGTGTTTGGAGGAGGTGACAGTGGTAGGGAGGGTTGGAGTGTTTGGAGGAGGTGACAGTGATAGGGAAGGTTGGAGTATATAGAGAAGGCGACAGCGATAGGGAGGGTTGGAGTGTTTGGAGGAGGTGACAGTGATAGGGAGGGTTGGAGTGTCTGGAGGAGGTGACAGTGATAGGGAGGGATGGAGTGTTTGGAGGAGGTGACAGTGATAGTGGGGTTTGAGTGTCCGGAGGAGGTGACAGTGATGCGAGGGATGGAGTGTTTGGAGGAGTGACAGTGATAGGGAGGGTTGGAGTGTTTGGAGGAGGTGACAGTGATAGGGAGGGTTGGAGTGTTTGGAGGAGGTGACAGTGAGAGGGAGGGTAGGAGTGTTTGGGGGAGATGACAGTGATAGGGAGGGTTGGAGTGGTTGGAGGAGGTGACAGCGAGAGGGAGGGTTGGAGTGTTTGGATGTAGTGACAGTGATAGGGATGGAGTGTATGTAGGAAGTGACAGTGATAGGGAGGGTTGGGTTGTTTGGAGGAGGTGACTGTGGTAGGGAGGGTTGGAGTGTTTGGAGGAGGTGACTGTGGTAGGGAGGGTTGGAGTGACTGGAGGAGGTGACAGTGGTAGGGAGGGTTGGAGTGTGTGGAGGAGGTGACAGTGATAGGGAGGGTTGGAGTGTTTGGAGGAGGTGACAGTGATAGGGAGGGATGGAGTGTGTGGAGGAGGTGACAGTGATAGGGAGGGTTGGAGTGTTTGGACGTGGTGACAATGATAGGGAGGGTTGGAGTGTTTGGGGGAGGTGACAGTGATAGGGAGGGTTGGAGTGATTCGAGGAGGTGACAGAGATACGGAGGGTTGGAGTATATGGAGGAGGCGACAGTGATAGGGAGGGTTGGAGTGTTTGGGGGAGGTGACAGTGATAGGGATGGATGGAGTGTCCGGAGGAGGTGACAGTGATAGGGAGGGTTGGAGTGTTTGGAGGAGGTGACAGTGATAGGGAGGGTTGGAGTGTTTGCAGGAGGTGACAGTGATAGGGAGGGTTGGGTTGTTTGGAGGAGGTGATAGTGGTAGGGAGAGTTGGATTGTGTGGAGGAGGTGACAGTGATAGGGAGGGTTGGAGTGTGTGGAGGATGTGACAGTGATAGGGAGGGTTGGAGTGGCCGGAGGAGGTGACAGTGATAGGGAGGGTTGGAGTGTTTGGGGGAGGTGACAGTGATAGGGAGGGTTGGAGTGTTTGGGGGAGGTGACAGTGATAGGGAGGGATGGAGTGTGTGGAGGAGGTGACAGTGATAGGGAGGGTTGGAGTGTTTGGGGGAGGTGACAGTGATAGGGAGGGTTGGAGTGTTTGGGGGAGGTGACAGTGATAGGGAGGGATGGAGTGTGTGGAGGAGGTGACAGTGATACGGAGGGATGGAGTGTTTGGAGGAGGTGACAGTGATTGGGTTGGAGTGGTTGGAGGTGACAGTGATAGGGAGGGTTGGAGTGTTTGGAGGAGGTGACAGTGATAGGGAGGGTTGGAGTATATTGAGGAGGTTACAGTGAGAGGGAGGGTTGATGCTACTGGAGGAGTTGACAGTAATAGGGAGGGTTGGAGTGGTTGGAGGAAGTGACAGTGATAGGGAAGGTTACATTGTCTGGAGGAGGTGACAGTGATAGGGAGGGTTGGAGTATATAGAGAAGGTGATAGTGATAGGGAGGGATGAATTATCTGGAGGAGGTGACAGTGAGAGGGAGGGATGGAGTGATTCGAGGAGGTGACAGGGATACGGAGGGTTGGAGTATATTGAGCAGGTTACAGTGAGAGGGAGGGTTGATGTTACTCGAGGAGTGGACAGTGATAGGGAGGGTTGGAGTATTTGGAGGAGGTGACAGTGATAGGGAGGGTCGGAGTGTTTGGGGGAGATGACAGTGATAGGGAGGGTTGGAGTGTTTGGAGGAAGTGACAGTGATAGGGAGGGAGAGTTTAGAGGAAGTGACAGTTATAGGGAGGGTTGGAGTGTTTCAATGTAGTGACAGTGATAGGGAAGGTTGGAGTGTTTGGAGGAGGTGACAGTGATAGGGAAGGTTGGAGTGTCTGGAGGAGGTGACAGTCATAGGGTGGGTTGGAATGTCTGGAGGAGGTGACAGCGATATGGAGGGATGGAGTGTTTAGAGGAGATGACAGTGATAGGGAGGGATGGAGTGTTTGGAGGAGGTGACAGTGATAGGGAGGGATGGAGTGTTTAGAGGAGGTGACAGTGATTGGGATGGTGTGTTTGGAGGAGGTGACAGTGATAGGGATGGAGTATATGGAGGAGGTGTCAGTGATAGGGAGGGATGGAGTGTTTCGAGGAGGTGACAGTGATAGGGAGGGTTGGAGTGTTTGGAGGAGGTGACAGTGATAGGGAGGGATGGAGTGTTTGGAGGAGGTGACAGTGATAGGGAGGGTTGGAGTGTGTGGAGGAGGTGACAGTGATAGGGAGGGTTGGAGTGTGTGGAGGAGGTGACAGTGATAGGGAGGGATGGAGTGTTCGGAGGAGGTGACAGTGCTTGGGATGGTTGGAGTGTTTGTAGGAGGTGACAGTGATAGGAAGTGATGGAATGTGTGGAGGAGGTGACAGTGATAGGGAGGGTTGGAGAGTTTGGAGGAGGTGACAGTGATAGGGAGGGTTGGAGTGTGTGGAGGAGGTGACAATGCTTGGGATGGTTGGAGTGTTTGTAGGAGGTGACAGTGATAGGGAGGGACGGAGTGTTAGGTGGAGGTGTCAGTAATAGGGAAGGTTGCAGTGGCTGGAGGAGTTAAACTGATTGGGACGGCTGTGATGTTCCCCCAAGGTGATATACATAGAGAGGGCTGTTCAGACAGTAGAATATGAAAGCCTGTGGAGGAGGCTGGGTGGTACGAGCAGGGAAGGGAATAGTGTGTGTGAGAGGGAGCATAAAGTGAGTCTGAGTGATGTTTGTCAGGGAGGCCACACATACGAGTGGAATAAATTAACAGCACATACCTCAGGGACCTGCAGTGAGGAAACCCTCATTTGAACATGACTGGAAGAATAACAGTAAACTGTCACAGAAAGTCAAAACACTCATTATTAAAGGTAGTGAAGGTTGGACAATGGCAAAGAGATTGTCATGAAGGACAGGGATGAAAGAGAATAATGCATGGGTATGCATTCAGATCCACAGTAAGGGGATCATACCAGTGCCTATCCAATCAACCACAGCAAAACAAGTTAACTCTTGAATTATAGATGAATGTTCAAAAACATTCACCTCTGAATCAATGTCATTGTACTTCAATGTCAACTCTCTGGCTGAAGCTTGTAGCTGAGAAGTTAGCACAGGACTGGCATCAAACACTTCGTTTTCATGAATTCCACTTCTCTGTAAAATGAGATGACAAAAGAAACCTGTTGAGAGACATTCAGAATAAACAAGCCCTTGGCTTGAGTGTTAAATATCCACCTATTGAAGGAGTTTCCAAAATCTACCACCATCAGTTGACGGGAATTGACCAAATGATTTGAGAGAATTAGTATTTTAATGACAAGGTTATGTTGTAGAGATGACTTGAGAGATTTGATAGATGCTTCAAATTTTAAGATATTTAACTAACCGCTAATTGTGTTCTTCCAAAGATTATTTGGATAGCAGAAGATTGGAATACAGGAAAGAGAAACTTATTAATGAACAGAATTAATCTTCTGTATTAATCTCCTCAATGGCGGAGTACCTACCCAGCATTCCCCGCGGTGGGGAATACCCTCTATACTCACTACAGGCGAGGGCGGCGCAGCCGCAGTGCCCGGTCTGTCTCCGTGGGAAACGGGAAAAGACGCGCTTTTCCAGACGGCAAGGCTGCAGGAGCTGGAGAGGGATTCGGACCGAGAATAAACCCTTCCAGAGAGAAGCGAGCACCTTGAAAAATAACGTGTGGTTAAATGTTTTGCAATTTCGAGGTGAAAATCCGCCATCTTGGCCGGGAACGTGGACGCATGCGCACACGGATATGTGACGTCACGGGGCGGGGCCTGAGGGTGATTCATGCAGATGCTGAAAATCTGAGACTGGAGTCACAGAAATGTCCAACATGGAAACAGACCCTTCGGTCCAACCCGTCCATACCGACCAGATATCCCAACCCAATCTAGTCCCACCTACCAGCACCCGGCCCATATCCCTCCAAACCTTCCTATTCATATACCCATCCAAATGTCTTTTAAATGTTGCAATTGTACCAGCCTCCACCACTTCATTCCATACCCGTACCACTCTGTGCATGAAAATATTGCCCCTTAGGTCTCTTTTATATCTTTCCCCTCTCACGCTAAACCTATGCCCCTCTAGTTCTGGTTACCCCCACCCCAGGGAAAAATCTTTGTCTGTTTATCCTATCCATGCCCCGAATGATTTTGTAAACCTCTGTCAGGTCATCCCTCAACCTCCGCCACTCCAGGGAAAACAGCCCCAGCCTATTCAGCTTCTCCCTCTTGCTCAAATCCTCCAATCCTGGCAACAGCCTTGTAAATCTTTTGTGAACGCTTTCAAGTTTCATAACATCTTTCCGATAGGAAGGAGACCAGAATTGCACACAATATTCCAACAGTGGCCTAACTGATGTCATATACAGCCACAACATAACCTCCCAACTCCTGTACTCAATACTCTGACCAATAAAGGAAAGCATACCAAACGTCTTCTTCACTATCCTATCTACGTGCGACTCCACTTTCAAGGAGCTATGAACCTGCACTCCAAGGTCTCTTTGTTCATCAACACTCCCTTGGACCTTACCATTAAGGAAATAAGTCCTGCTAAGATTTGTTTTCCCAAAATCCAGAACCTTGCATTTATCCGAATTAAACTCCATCTGCCATTTCTCAGCCCATTGGCCCATCTGGTCAAGATCCTGTTGTAATCTGAGGTAACCTTCTTCTCTGTCCTCTACACCTCCAATTTTGGTGTCATCTGCAAACTTACTAACTGTGCCTCACATCCAAATCAAATCAGAAAGTGCTGGAGGAATTCAGTGGGTCTGGCAGGAGATGTGGACAGAGAAACAGAGCAAACCATTCCAGTCCTGTGTGCATCTTCTTCAGAACCCATTGCCCAGGTGGTGCAGTGTCCTGGGCGATAGCTTTATAACAGCTTCACCCTCAGGTGATCTCTGAAACAAACAGCAGTCTACTTGAATCCCTGGAGTTTTCTGCAGGTGACATTTTTAACCAACCTGTTCAAACGTGTCATGTCCCACTTGTGAAGCAGGTGGGCCTTGAGAATCCAGGCCTTCTTAGTTTGAGGGGAGTCCCTCAGGGTGGAGTCTCAGGCTGAAAATGTGTTGCTGGAAAAGCGCAGCAGGTCAGGGTCGGGGTCTCAGGGTCAACCATCTTCAGCTGCTTCGTCAATCACTTTCCCTTCAGAAGTGGCGATGTTGGTTGACGATTGGACAATATTCAGCATCATTTTCAACTGCTCCGATACTGATGTAGCACATATCCATATGTTCAGGTTGTAAGTTTGCTCGCTGAGCTGGTAGGTTTGTTCTCATTGAGAACAATCTTACAACCTGAACCTCAACCTGAGCTAAACATTTTCTCAAACACCACACATTCATATGTAGCAAGACCTGGTCAGCATCTAGAATCTGCACAAATGGTAAGTAACAGCAGTATCACATCCGTGCCTGGCAAAGCCCATCTTCAACAAGAGAATATCCGAGTATCCCTTGTTGACATTCCACAGCAATATCATTGTTGAATCCTCCATGAACAGCATTCCGGGGGTGTAATATTGATGAGAAACTGAACAGGAGTAGCCATGCAATTGATACAAGATCAGGGCAGAGGCAAAACAATCTTACAGCGCTCAACGCACCTCCTACCTGCCCACCTTACAAGATGTAAGTCAGGTGTGATATGGAATCCTCTCCACTTGCCTGGTTGAATGCTGCTTCAACAACACAAGAAGCTCACCAACATGTGGGACAAAACAGCACTCTTGATTGTCAACATCCTTCCCCATTCCCTTTCTTCCCCATTGATGTCCAGTAGCAGCAAAGGGGATCATCTCTTGTGTAACATCCTTCTGGATAGGGGGCTGTGCTGTTCACCAGTTGGTGAGTTACGTCCCACAAAAGGTTTGCACCTCAGGACACACAATGTCTCAGAGATGTTGGGAACGTGCAGGAACGTTCCTTTTTGCTATTGATGGCGCTTTTTGCATCTTTTGATGTGACTGGATCATTTGTTTTGGAGGAGGCATAGATTAGAGGAACAATGTCTTTCTGAAATTGGATTGTTTGTTCTGAGATTTTACCCTGTATGGACCGCAATAATGTTTGAAAATCATTTCACAGAGAAATAGATTGAAAGAATTGAAGATGAGTGAGTCAAATCAAACATGAAATAAAGATCCAACAGAGTCACTTCATTCATTTGGACATAAGGGGAACATGTTTATCTGGTATGTCTGGAAGCAAAGGTCTCACTAAGCATTGTGAGTGGAAAAGACACACACACACACACACATACATACAAGAGTGTGAGTGTTCCACTGAACTGACTGCAGAAATTATTTAACATTATCCAGCTAATATTCTTTAAAAATCCACAGACAGAGAAGCCCTAAATATGTTGTGTTTATGGGAAAGGATTCAACAGATTATCCAACTTAGAGATATGAGAGGAGATCAGCACCATGGAAGTGTCTGGATTGAGAGATGGATTGCAAATCCCCAAACCAGCTGGAGACTTATCAACACAGACATTCTGGGGAGAGACTGTTCCCCTGCGCTATGTGTGGGAGGTATTTACTCATGTAACACCAGTGGTTCACACTGACAAGAGACCTTTCCCCTGACTGTGGGGGAAAAAATCTTTAAGATGTGTAAAGGTCTTAAATTCAATGGTCATAATTTAACATCAACCCGTTCCCATGGGGGAGAAGGTATTCAGCTGTTCTGTGTGTGGGAAGGTATTCACTTGGGGATCCTGCCTAATGTCAGACAAACGTCTTCATCATCGGGAGAGAAGCGTTGTCTGCTCTGTTTGGGAAGGAATAAACATCCCAGTTCAGCCGAATGTCAACCGTTGAGTTGACACTGGAGAGAGAGCAATCATCTGCTCTGTGTGTGGGAAGGGGTTTATTAAATCAGCAAAGCCTCAAATACACAAGTGTGGCCATACTAGAGAGAGAGAGAGAGAGAGAGAGACTGTCCGCCTGCACTGAGTGTAGGAAGGGACTCACTTAGTCATCTGGACTCAGTGAACACCAACACATTCCCACCTTTTCCCTGCTCCTTGTGTGGGAAGGGGTTCTCTTGGTTCTCCAATCTCAGCAGCTATGGCTTTGTTCACATCAATGAGAGAACATGTCAATGCTCTGACTGTGAGAAGAGCTTTATGAGGAGCAATGATTTGATGAAACACCAACAAACAATTTGTGGGAAGGGCCGTTCACCTGCACTGTGTGTAGCGAGGGATTCAATTATTCATCCCCACACGTGACACTCCAGTTAGGGGGAAACAGTTTAGCTGAGTTGGTTTGCAGAGCAGTGTGATGTGAACAGCGTGGGTTCAATTCCCTTTACCAGTTTGGGGTAACCATGAAGGACTCTTGTTCTCAAAATTCTTCTCTTGCCTGAGGTCTGAGGGCCCTCTGGTCAAATCACCATGAGTTGCTTCTCTCTGTAATGAAGAGATCAGCCCCTATGGTCTGGGAAGACTATGGTGACACACACACATTCCAGTGGGGTAACATGTGATCGTACTCTGCTGTTATTGTATCCAGAACTGGGCTGTGTTCATTCTGTCAGCAGTGGTTTACTTCATTGGATGTGAATTGTCTCTTTAATTGAACTGGTGTTTAATTGTTCAGGTATCAATCACATCAAAAACACAGTATTTCCCCTGATTTCTCTCCAGTGAGATGAGACCGATCGATATCCATTTCCTTCCCTGTTCTTGGGTCTTTTATTCATTGCTAAGGCTTGATTTGTATTTATAAATGTATTTTCACACATTCAGGATTTCTGAATGTGCTTCATAGCAACTGAAGTCCTTGTGAGGTGGAGTCACTGTTGTGGGAGATATAGCAGCTGTACATCTCTAAGGGTCTATTTAGGGCTCCCCTTCCCTGCACCAACTCTCCCATTTACCAATCCCACACAAATCCGGGAATGGCACCAAGTCTCCCATTGAGGTTATCCTGCCCCAGTCCTCCCACTTAGAATTTAATGGCACCTGCATGAATTCGCCAATTATTGTTGCCCTGCATCAATTCCTTCCATTTAGTTGTTCCCTGACACACATCTTCCACGTATGGGTGCCCTGCTGAATTGTTTTCATTTAATGATGCACTGAACTGAATCTCCAATTTACCGATGCTTGCAACATTTCTTCTTTTTATTGATTCCCTGCCCCTATTCCCAATTTAGACATGCTCTGCTACAATTTTCCAATATATTGGCACTCTCACCAATTTTCGAATGTAATGGCACTGTGCACCAGATCTCCCATTTATTGTTTCCCCCAAATCTCCCATTTACTCATATCCCTATACCAATCCTTCCACTTACTGATGCCCGAGCCCGATTCTACCATTTAAGGGTGCGCTACTCTAATTCTCCCATTTACTGCTGCCATGCACCAATTCTCTAATTTAGCTCCACTGTGCACCAGGTCTCTCATTGACTGATGACCCGCACCATTCTCCAATTTTGTGTTGATTAGCACCATTTCCCCCAATTACTGATGTCCTGACTGTCTTACACCCCTCATCATACTGACTGATGCCATCCCCCCCATTCACTTCTTCCACGTACGGGTGCCCTGCTGAATCGTTTCCATTTAGTGATGCACTGAACTGAATCTCCAATTTACCAATGCTTGAAACATTTCTTCTTTTTATTGATTCCCTGCCCCTATTCCCAATTTAGAATGCTCTGCTACAATTTTCCAATATATTGGCACTCCCACCAATTTTTTTTATTAATTCCCTGCCCCTATTCCCTGCCCCTGCCCCAATGTAGACATGCTGTACTCTAATTTTCTACTGTATTGATACTCAGACCAGTTTTCCAATATAATGCAATCTCCCATTTATTGGTTCTCACCAAATCTCCCATTTACCCATATCCTTGTACTAATTTTCTCATTGAGCCCGACTCGACCACTGAAAGATGCACCACTCTAATTCCCCCATTTACTGTTGTCATCCACCAATTCTCGAATTGAGCTCCACTGTGCACCAGGTCTCTCATTTACTGATGGCCCGCATCAATTCTCCAATTCTTTGTTGCCTAGCACCATTTTCCTCAATTACTGACGTCCTGAACAAGTTCTCCATTCAGTTTTGTCTTACACCAATCCTCATATTGACTGATGCCCTCGCCCAAACTCCAGCAAATCTCCTATTTACTCATATCCCCGTACTAATTCTTCCATTTACTGATTCTACCATTTAAGGGTGCGCTACTCTAACTCTCCCATTTACTGTTGCCATGCACCAATTCTCTAATTTAGCTCCACTCTGCACCAGGTCTCTCATTTACTGATACCCCACACCAATTCTCCAATTCAGTGTTTCTCAGCACCATTTCCCCCAATTCCTGAAGTCCTGAACAAGTTCTCCATTCAGTGTTGCCTTACCCCAATCCTCATACTGACTGATGCTCTCGCCCAATTTAGGGGTGCCCTACTCTAAATCTCCCAAAATGTATTGTCCTATCCCAATTCTCCCATTTAGTGCAACACAGCATAAGTCATCTATTTAGTGCTGAACTGCACTGATTCACCCATTATCTGATGCCCTGCTGCCCTAAAATGCTCACATTTCGATAAGCCCTTTCCAAATTTTTCCATTTAGTTGTTCCTTGCAATGATTCTCCAATTTAGTGGAGAACTGCCGGAATTCTTAAATTTAGGTGTGGACAAGTTGGATCGAAAGGTCTGTTTCCGTGCTGTACATCACTGAGGCTGTAATTAGTGCTCCGCTTCCCTGCACCAATTCTCCCATTTACTGGATTAATTTGGGAATTTCACCAACTCACCCACTGATGTTATCCTGCCCCAGTCCTCCCACTTAGAATTTAATGGCACCTGCATGAATTCTCCAATTATTGTTGCCCTACATCAATTCCTTCCATTTAGTTATTCCCTAATACACATCCTCCACGTACGGGTGCACTGCTGATTTTTTTTCATTTCCCGATGCTTGCAACGTTTCTTCTTATTATTGAATCCCTGGCCCCTATTCCCCAATTTAGACATGCTCAGCTCCAATTTTCTAATACATTGGCACTCCCACCAATTTTCTAATATAACGGCACTGTGCAACAGATCTCCCAATTATTGTTTCCAACAAATCTCCCATTTACTCATATCCCTGTACTAATCCTTCCATTCACTGGTGCCCGACCCTGATTCTACCATTTAAGGGTGCGCTACTCTAATTCTCCCATTTCCTGGTGCCATACACCCATTCTCTAATTCAACTCCACTGTGCACCAGGTCTTCCATTCAGTATTTCCCTGCAACAAATCTCCCATATAGTAGTCTGCTGCCAGAATTCTCTAATCTTGGAGATCCCTGCATCATATCTCCAGATTACCAAGGAATTGCCTACACATATTCTCCCCTCAGAGGGGAACTGCATCAACTCCCCAAATTTGTGGTGCACTCTACTGAATTGGGACCAGCAATCCTTTGCAACATTTGTCCTATTTACTGATTCACTGCCTGTGTTCCCACATTTGCTCCAATTCTCGAAGTTATCAGCACCCTGCACCAGCTCTCTCATTTACTGATACCCCACACCAATTCTCCAATTCAGTGTTGCTTAGCACCATTTCCCCCAATTACTGATGTCCTGAACAAGTTCTCCACTCAGTGTTGCCTTACTCCAATCCTCATACTGACTGATGCTCTCGCCCAATTTAGGGGTGCCCTACTCTAAATCTCCCAAAATGTATTGTCCTGTCCCAATTCTCCCATTTAGTGCAACACAGCAAAACTCACCATTTAATGCTGAATTGCTCTAATTCACCCATTATCTGATGCCCAGTTGCAAATTCTCACTTTTCGATAAGCCCTGTTCCAATTTTCCATTTAGCAGTTTCTTGCAATGATTCTCCAGTTTAGTGGGGAGCTGCTAGAATTCCTAAATTTTGGGGTGGACAAGTTGGATTGAAGGATCTGTTTCCGTGCTTTACATCTCTGAGGCTGTAATTCGTGCTCCGCTTCCCTGCACCAATTCTCCCATTTACCAATCCTGCACTAATTCGGGAATTTCACCAACTCACCCATTGAGGTTATCCTGCCCCAGTCCTCCCACTTAGAATTTAATGGCACCTGTATGAATTCTCTAATTATTGTTGCCCAACATCAATTTATTTCATTTAGCTGTTCCCTGATACACAGCTTCCACGTATGGGTGACCTGCTGATTTTTAAATTTCATTTAGTGATGCACTGAACTGAATCTCCAATTTACCGATACTTGCAACATTTCTTTTTATTGATTCCCTTGCCCCTATTCCCCAATTTAGACATGGTCTGCTCCAATTCTCCAATATGTTGGCACTCCCACCAACTCTCCAATGTAATGGCATTCTGCACCAGATCTGCCATTTACTAATTCCCCCAAATCTCCCATTTACTCATATCCCTGTACTAATCCTTCCATTTACTGATGCCCGAGCCCGATTCTACCATTTAAGGGTGCGCTACTCTAACTCTCCCATTTACTGTTGCCATGCACCAATTCTCTAATTTAGCTCCACTCTGCACCAGGTCTCTCATTTACTGATACCCCACACCAATTCTCCAATTCAGTGTTGCTTAGCACCATTTCCCCCAATTACTGATGTCCTGAACAAGTTCCCCACTCAGTTTTGCCTTACACCAATCCTCATACTGACTGATGCCCTCGCCTAATTTCGGGGTGCCCTACTCTCATTCCCACGTCAAGTATTGTCCTGTCCCAATTCTCCCATTTAGTGCTACACTGCACCATTTCTCCCATTTACTGCTGAATTCAAATTCTCCATTTGGTTCTAACTGCACCAATTTGCCATTATCAGATGCCCCGTTCCAAATTCTCTAATTTCGATAAGCCCTTGTCCAATTCTTCCATTTAGTATTTCCTTGGAATGATTCTCCAATTTCGTGGAGTGCTGCCAGAATTCTAAAATTGAGTCATAGACAAGTTGGAGTGAAGTGTCTGTTTCCATGTTGTACATCTCTCTGATTGTATGACTATGTTTATGGCTCAGCTGCTCTGCACCATTTCTCCCATTTACCAATCCTGCACTAATCCTGAAACTGCACCAATTCTCCCATTGAGTATTATCCTGCCCAATTTAAAGGCACCTACATGAATTCTCCAATTATTAATGTCCTCCATCAATTCCTTCCATTTAACGCTTCCCTGAAATGCTTCTTTCACGTACGGATGCCCTGCTGAATTGTTTTCATTTAGTGATGCACTGAACTGAATCTCCAATTTACCGATACTGGCAACTTTTCTTCTTTTTATTTATCCTCAGGCCACTATTCCCCAATTTAGACATGCCCTCCTCCACTTTTTTAATATATTGACACTCACACCAGTTTTCCGATGTAACGGCCCTGTGCACCGAATGTCCCATTTATTGATTCCCCCCAAATCTCCCTTTTACTCATACCCCTGTACTAATTCTCCCATTTACTGATGCCCGAGCCCGATTCTACCATTTAAGGGTGCGCTACTCTAATTCTCCCATTTCCTGGTGCCATACACCCATTCTCTAATTCAACTCCACTGTGCACCAGGTCTTCCATTCAGTATTTCCCTGCAACAAGTCTCCTATTTAGTAGTCTGATGCCAGAATTCTCTAATCTTGCGATCCCTGCATGAAATCTCCAAATTACCGATTCAAACACATAACTTCCCTTTAGTGGTTAACTTCACCAACTCCCCCATTTTGTGGTGCACTGTATTGAATCTCCACCACTAATCCTTTGCAGCATTTGCCCTATTTACTGATTCACTGCCCGTGTTCTCCCATTTGCTCCAATTCTCGAAGTTATCAGCACCCTGCACCAGGTCTCTCATTTACAGATACCCCACACCAATTCTCCAATTCAGTGTTGCTGAGCACCACTTTCCTCAATTACTGATGTCCAGAACCAGTTCTCCTCACAGTGTTGCCTTACACCAATCCTCATACTGACTGATGTCCTCGAACAATTTAGGGTGTCCAACTCTAAATCTCCCATCAAGTATTGTCCTGCCCGAATTCTCCCATTTAGTGTTACACTGCACCAATTCTCCAATTAACTGATGCCCTGTTACATTTCTCACATTTCGATAAGCCCTTGCCCAATTCTCCCAGTAAGTAGTTCCTTGCAGTGATTCTCCAATTTAGTGGAGCACTACCAGAATTCTTAAATTGTGGCATGGACAAGTTGGACCGAAGTACCTGTTTGTGTGTTGTAAATCTCTATGATTGTATGACTCTATTTATGGCTATTTCCCCCATTTCCCAATCCTGCACACATCCCGGAACTGCACCAACTCTCCCACTGAGTGTTATCCTGCCCCAGTTCTCCCAATTCGAATTTAAATGGCACCTGCATGAATTCTCCAATTAATGATGCCCTGCATTTTTTTTCATTTAGTGACGCACTGATCTGAATCTCCAGTTAACTGATACTTGCAACACTTCTTTTTATTGAAGGTAGAAGACAGAGGGTGGTGGGGGAGGGTTGCTTTTCAGACTGGAGGCCTGTGACCAGCGGTGTGGCACAAGGATCGGTGCTGGGCCCACTGTTGTTTTGTCATTTAGATAAATGATTTGGATGTGACCAAAGGACGAATGGATAGTACGTTTGCAGATGACAGTAAAATTGGAGGTGTCTAGGACAGTGAAGATGGTTACCTCAGAGTACAATGGGATCTTGATCAGATGGGCCAATGGGTTGAGGAGTGGAAGATGGAGATTAATTCAGACAAGTCTGAGGTGCTGCATTTTGGAGAAGCAAAAGAGAGCAGGACCTATTCACTGAATGGACAAGGTACTGGGGTGTTGCTAAACAAATGGACCTGGAGTGCACCTTTATAGATCATTGAAGGTGGACTAACATTTCGATAGGATAATGAAGAAGGCATTTGGAACTTTTGTCTTTATTGCTCAGTTAATTGTGTAAAGATGTTGGGAGGTCATGTTGTGGTATTGGTTCGGCCACGTTTGGTATATAATGTGCAATTCTGGACTCCCTCCTATCAGAAGGGTGTTGTGAAACTTTAAAGGTTTCAGAAAAGATTTACGAGCATGTTGCCAAAGTTGGAAGGTTTGTGCTGGAGGTTAAGACTGTATAGGTTGAGGTGATTATCCCTGGAGCGTCAGTAGCTGAGGGGTAATGTAATAGAGGTTCCCAAAATCATGAAGGACCCTCAATAGGGTAAAAAGGCAAGATGATTGCCCTGGGGTGGGGGAGTCTAGAAGCAGATGGCATATGTTAAAGTTGAGAGGGGAAACATAAAAGGGACCAAAGGGGAACATTTTTCAAGCAGCGGGCACTGTGTGCATGAGCTGCCAGAGGAAGTAGTGGAGGCTGGTACAATTACAACATTTAAAAGGTATCTGGGTGGGTGTAGGAATTAAAAAGCCACACACACAGACCAAGTCCTGAACTATGGAAGCAACCACCCCAACACACACAAAAGTAGTTGTATCAAGACACTATTCAAAAGGGCCACAACACACTGCAGTACACCAGAACTGCAAAAAGAGGAAAAACACCTATACAATGTATTCGCCAAAAACAGATACCCCCACAATTTCATCAACAGATGCCTAAGGGAAAGACAACGGAATGAGGACATGCCACAACCCAAAGCCACACTATCATACATCAGTAGCATTTCCGAACTGACAGCCAGACTACTGCGACCACTAGGATTCATAACAGCACACAAACCAACAGCCACGCTCAGACAACAACTCACCAGAACGAAGGACCCGATACCCAACATGAGCAAAATCAATGTAGTGTACAAAATCCCATGCAAGGACTGCAGAAAACACTACATAGGACAAACAGGAAGACAGCTCACGATCCGCATCCATGAACATCAACTAGACATGAAACGACACGACCAGCTATCCTTAGGAGCCACACACACAGATGACAAGCAACATGAGTTCGACTGGGACAACACTACTATTATAGGACAAACCAAACAGAGAACAGCCAGGGAATTCCTAGAGGCATGACACTGATCCACAGATTCTGTCGACCTGGACCCAATATACCGGCCACTGCAGCAGACAATTGGAACTGACAACGGGAAGCGGCAGATCCAACTCACTATAAATGCCAGAGGAAACATCACAGAAACGCTTCACAGGAGGCTCCCAAGCACTGAGGATGTCACCTAGACAGGGGACGAAATGTCTGCAACACAAATTCCCAGCTCGGCGAACACAACCACAACAACGAGCACCCGAGCTACAAATTTTCTCAAAAACTTTGAATTAAAAAGGGTTCAGAGAAACATGGGCCAAATTCTGACAAATAGGATGAGATTGACATCGGATTTCAGTTCAGCATGGATGTGTTGGACTGAATGATTTGTTTCCGAGTTTATATTGCTCTGAGTGGGTTGAGCTCCGGATTGTAGATTTATGAAGCAGAAAATAAAGTATGGTACAGAGTTAGACCGAGAAATCCTGGTGATCCCATCAGCTTTATCCTGTTTTCCTGATCCTTCTCCTTCAATCAATGCATTTTTTCCGATCCTCATTCAGAATTCCTGGAGCTCTGTAACTGGCCTGGAACAATGTGTTGAAAGTCCTATTACAATCCACACGAGGTACCTTTCCCACTGCCCTGCTCCCACGGCCCGCAATGCTGCAGACTGAGCAGACAACCCGAAGCACAATGATGAGCTCCTTCTGGCCCACGGCCCTCCTTCTCACTGAATGAAGACAATCACCAGAAACAGAATCCAGCTCTTGTTTGAGCCTTGAATACCTGACTCTGTCTCACTGAGTGAAGATTGGACTCAGAAACAGAAATGAAATCAACTTCCTGTCTGCATTGTGTCACTCTTTAAGATCTCTGTGTGTCTGAGTTCAGGTCATTTGATTGGAGACTGTGGATAGTGGGTCCCCAGTGAAATGGAAAGAATGGTGGAGGAGCTCACTGAGGGACATCTCTCAAAGTGAGAGTCAGAAAGATGGTATTCCACACTGGAAGGGTTTAAGGGGAATTGATGGCTCAGAAAAATGTTATACGGATGTTTGTAAAACTTAGGAACTCTGTTTTGAGGCTGGAGTTTATTTTATCCTTGTATAGATTTGACACATTAATCCCCCCTCCCCACCACTACAGAAGCTGTTGGAACTGTTCAGTGTTTCCAGCGGCTTCTGTAATTATTTCAGGTTCCTGACTGGAGCAGTCTCTCACTTTTCGAACAAAACAAACCCATCCTTGTGCTGTACCCAATATTTCAATAAGAAATGGGAAGCAGCAGAGGGGAAAGCTTCCGAGTTGCCGAGCAATGCTGCCCGGTTCCACACTGCAATTCACAGGAACCATCGCCAGGAAAAGCAAGGATCAATCTGGTTATATCCCGGGTGCTTTCCTTCAAAGGACTGTTTACAAACCACGACACTGCGATGGCCGGGAATCGTACCTGGGTCAACTGCTTGGAAGGCAGCTCTGCTCCCCACTATCCCACCATCACCCTGCTCCCAGCTCCCTCCCCATTCCCAAACACACTTAACAAGGCCGTGATCATCACCAACTGGATTGGGACTGAAATCCAAACAAGAAATTGCTGGGGAATCTCAGCAGGTCTGACAGAGCCTTAGAGTGAAGCGCTGACTCGTCATCTCAGTCCCAAATAACCTGCCCCTTACCCTGAGAGGGTGGTAATCAAACCCGAATGAACTGCGGATGCTGTAACATTAACGCTGATTTCTCTGCACAGATGCTGCCTGACCTGCTGAGCTTTTCCAGCAACTCCTGAGACTGTGTTATCGTGTTTCAGATTCCCAGACCCACAGGATTAATTTCTCAGCATCTCCCCTCTCAAGTCACTTCACAATCTGAGACATTCCAATGAAACCACCTTTTAAGTTTCTAGAATATCGACCCAATTTATTCAGATACTCAGCCCTGGAGCACACGGGTCCCAAATACTGAGCTTTATTTTGTGATTCATTCATGTGTTTGGGTCATTGCCGCTGGGTCCCCACCGATTGCTCAGATATAATTGCTCTGGTGAAGGTGATGGTGAGTTATTGCCTTGAACTGCTGCCATTTATTTGGTGCAGATAAACCCACAATGATGTAAGGGAGGGAGTTCCACGATTTCCAACCAATGGCACTTGTGGGACTGAGATGTTTTTCCAAGCCAGGGTGGGGAGTGTCTTGATGTGGAATTGTCACCTGGTGGTGTTCCCGTGTATCTGCTGTGTTCAGCATTCCACATGATAGTGCCGTGGGTCTGGAAGCTGCTCTGGAAGGAACCTTGGGGAATTTCTATAGAGCATCTTGTCTCAGCTGAACTATCCCAGTCAGGCACATGAGCACTAATCCTGTAATCCAGCTCTGAGAATGTAATAGCAGGTGGGACCCACCCTGTCCCCCTAATGTGACCATGTTTGGGAAACCTCGGAGAGTCCAATCTCATTCATTCCATCTCGGCGTTTTTCCCCGTTTGAGATTGCTTTCAAAGTGCAACAGTGTGATGGCAGGGGTTCGAGCCCGGGTTAACTGCTGGGAAGGAGACATATCCAACCCTTTCCCAGTAATTGGCAAGGTATTCCCGAGGCCGTGATCAGGACCAATTGGATTGGGACTGAAATACAAACAGAAACTGCTGGGGGAGCTCAGCAGGTCTGACAGCATCAGCATCAGATCCCTTCAGTTCTGAAGGACAATCCCTGGACTCTAGAGGTTCACTCGGATTTCTCCCACAAATGAGGCCACTCCCACTAATTCCCGCCAGTAATTTCTGTGTTATCTGTCAGCTCTCCAGGATCTGCAGTTCCTTGTTTTAAATACAGTAGATGTTGACCAACCGAAGGGGATATTGGGTCAGGTGACGGTCTACCTCATTCATTGGGGCAGATGCCAAGGAGCATCTTAAACCGGAGAGGGATCAGGGGGGAATCGGAGCCATTTAGAGAGAGAGTACAGAAGGTAAGACAGCTCAGCTCAAAGCACGGTGCTTAATGCTGCCCCGATTAAAATATTGAAGATGGCAGAGGGACAGATGAGCTGAGACAGGGTGGGAGCTGGGAGATATTGATGATGTGGAAGGACAGTGTGTGTATCTGATCACATTCTGTCAGTCTGACTAATAGCAGTCATTCCTGACACTGGATTCACTGAGGGGGTGAAGGGTCAGTGAACAGAGCGGACTGTCCCTGTTATTCTGTTCCTGACTCTCCAGCTCCCGCTCTGTTAGTGACCTCTCAGTCTCCCGGGAAATGGGCTTTTTCCCAATTGGGCCGGATTCCTGGCCTTTATCCTTGGCCGAGCTGAGAGTTGATGGTCTGAGGAATATCATTCCCAAATGACTCCTGTCCAAGATAATCCCGATGAATGTGTCTGTGTATCCTCCATTAATCTGTAAACATCATTGCTCAGGGCTGGAGGGACATGGATTGATGACATTGAGGATGTTATGAACCAGACCAAACTCCTCTGCCTTAAGGAAATGGTCTCGACCCCTTTTCCTGATTTCCTGAAGGGAAGTCTAAGGCGTTACAATGTGATTGGTCAAACTGCCAGGCTGGAATCAAAACACACTTTACTCCACACTATCGTTGGGACACAAACATAAGGAAGAAAGATTGGACAAACCGAACTCGATTGGAAACCTGAACCAAATGAACATTATTTAACTATAAACAGCAACTGTTCGGATATAGTAACATTCCATAAACCACACAATTCTGGTCTTTCTGCTATCGGGAGAATGGGGTGAAACTTGTAAAGATTCAGAAAAGATTTACAAGGATGTTTGCAGAGTCAGGATTTCTGATTGTTTTGTGGCTGGAGTTTATTTTATCCTTGTGTAGATTTGACACATTAACCCTCCCTCCCCACCACTACAGAAGCTGTTGGAACTGTTCAGTGTTTCCAGCGGCTTCTATAATTATTTCAGGTTCCTGACGGGAGCAGTCTCTCACTTATGGAACAAAACAAACCCATCCTTGTGCTGCAACCAATATTTCAATAAGAAATGGGAAGCAGCAGAGGGGAAAGCTTCCGAGATGCCGAGCAATACTGCCCGGTTCCACACTGCAATTCACAGGAACCATTGCCAGGAAAAGCAAGGAGTAACGTGAGAGATCTGTTATACCACAGAATGAAAGATTTATTTCCTCGTTTCATTCCAGTGCTTTTCCTTTTAAAGATTATTTACCAATCGCAACTGTGATGGCCGGGAATCAAACCCAAGTCAACTGCTTGGAAGGTAGCTCTGCTCCCCACTATCCCACCATCACCCTGCTCCCAGCTCCCTCCCCATTCCCAAACACACTTAACAAGGCCGTGATCATCACCAACTGGATTGGGGCTGAAATCCAAACATACACATCCTCTGTATCTAACCCAGTGATGGAGCTCTCCTGATTGAGTTTGATGTGAACAGGATGGGGGAAGAGGGGAATTTAATCAGTACCTAACGCCGAGCTCAAAATGGCCTGGGAATTTGAAATGCTGCAGTGTAGAGGGAGATTTACTCTGTATCTGACCCCATTCTCTACCTGCCCTGGGGATTTAAATGGGGACAGTTTAATGGGACCTTTATTTTGTCTGGAACCCTGTGCTCCCTCTGCCCTGGGAGTGTTTGCTGGGAACACTGTCTAACCTCTGTGATATGGATCTTTGCGAAGATTGATGGGAGACAGTGTAAATGGAATTGTCAGGGTCCAATTCCTTCACGTGGATGAGAGAAGTTGAGAAAAACTGATACCAGTGGGACTGAAGGGTCAGGAACAGAATGAAGACCCCATTGGCTCAGAGACAGGAGACAGGATAGAGGGGAATGAGGGTTTCAAACTGGAGGGAGCTACAGGCACATACAAGTTGGGAACTGTTTTCAGTAAAAGGCAATTGATCCCAGGTCACTGCGGAGTGTAAGAATCTGATGCTATTCCCTCACTATCCCCCTCCAATCCCTGGGAAGATCTGCTCCCACACCATGTTCCATCCTAACTGTTGACTGTGTTAGATTCATTAATACATTGGCGATGGGCAGGGGTGCTTTTAACCATGGGATCTTGCTGTGTAACTTGCCTGCATAATGCTCTCGCTTCCCCTTTCAACTCATCTTTTCTCTCTTTTATCCCAAGGAACTTTGGAAAGCTGCAACGTGAAGATCCAAAATGTTCGAGTCCAGGAAAGAACAACCTCCAGAGGGGGAGCACGGGCCTGAGGCCTGAGGCCTGGTCGACAGGCTGCACCCCGTGGGGGCCCACGTGAGTTGTGTGTTTATTTACCCCGAGGTTTAATCTCCTCTGGGGGACCCTGGGTTTTAGGGGCCTCTGGGTAACTGGTTCCTGTCAGATTGTGGTCCTGTCATTTTTAAAACAGGTTTGAAGCCAGGGGTTAAAGTATGTCAATCCCCAGGATGTGAGAGGCAGGACTCCCCGAGGGGAGAATTAAAACCCAAATGCTGTGAACCTCTGTAAAGACTTCTCATAAAGTCAGAGTGATGTGGGTTATCGAGAGGGCAGGATGAGAAAATTCAACAGTGAGAGAAAGAGAGTGAGAGAAACGTTTAAAAAATTGAGAGAGCAGAGGAAACAGAAGGGGAGAGAGAGGGAGAGGGAGAGGCATTTTGAGATTGTGAAGTCGCTGCAATGTTTGATTCTGAGGTGACAGGAAATAATTAAACTGAAGCAGCGTCACAGAGGGGAGAAATGGTCAGAGTAATTAGCTGCTGCTGCATTATAGCATGTGGGATCTTGCTGTGCACCAACTCCCCCAATACTACCATTGCAGGCAGTGAGTGTTTTAATCAGCTCACCCATCATTTCAAAGTTTTTCCAAGGCTTTAGCATAAAAATGTAGCTCATTGCCCGATATATTTGTGTTTGGATGTTGCTGAGAGATTGTCTGTGTCACTGAGAGCAGAAAACCTGGGATCTTGCTGTGCAATCATTCTGTAATGATTTTCCTCCTTTCAACTGATGCTGTCTCTTTCCTCCCACAGGCCACTTGAAGATTCAAAGAGAGAAACTTTAGGATCAGGAGACCTTTGAACAACAGCTTTCTCCAGAGGGGACACGGTCCTGAGGCCTGAGGCCTGGTTGATAAGCTGCACTGTGTGGGCAGGATTCTGTGTTTATTTACCTCAAGGATTAATCTCCTTTTGGGGACCCTGGGTTTTAGGGGCCTCTGGTTAATTGGCTCCTGTCAGATTGTGGCCCTGTTGGCTTTAAAACAGGTTTGAAGAGTGGGGCTAAAGTAACCGGGGGCCTGGGATTTGACACAAACACATCAATCCCCAGTGAGAGTCTGACAGACAGGACTCCCCCAAAGAGGGAATTAAAACCTTAAATGAGAACCTCTACCCAAAGACTTGTTCTAATATCAGAGTAATACTACTTGTGGGATCTTGCTGTGTCTCAAACCACCTGCAGAGTGGCCTACATTGCAAGAAGGGTGATCAAATGTGATAATCCCATAAATAAGACCCAGGTTGGCCCAATCCCTGAGTATCTGGGAGGGGATCTCTCTTTCTCTCTCTCTCTCTCTCTCTCTCTCTCTCTCTCTGTCCCCTCTCTCACACCCTCTCCAGCTTCTTTTGTTGATATTTTAAACAAATAAAACCCTCCCACACACAGCAATGTGACTCGTGGGTATTTGAAGTGGGGGAGATGGAAATATTTTGCAGCACAAGGTGATTGTTTTTGAGACAAAGGGGTAAAAAAAGACAAGATGCAGACAAAGACAGGGAATGTGTGTGGGAAGGAGGGAGTGATAGAGGGATAAGATGTGTCTTTGTAGCTGGGCTGGGAAGGGGAGACAGGATCTGGTGGAGTTGGGAGAGAACGGGACTCTCCAATATCCCATCATCGCCCAGCTCCAATCACTTCCTTCTAGAAAGTACCATCCACAAAATTAAATCCTGGGATGGAGGTTTTTTTAAAAAAAAACAGGTGTCCCAAAGATATCCACAGCCTCTTGTTGGACAGAAAGTGGGATTGGAGCACATTCTGGAGCAGGAAGGGAGTATCCTGTGGGATCTCCCTGTGCGTCAATGGCCCACAGCATTGCTGGCACAGAGACTGCTGGGAAACTGTTTATCAAAGGGAATATTGTCAAATATAAATGTTGCAATCTTTTAAAAGGTAAGATAAAGATGACCATGTACAAGGTTAAATCAGAGAAAGGGAAAAAGATGAGAGATGGAGAAGGGGAGGGTGGAGAGAGAGAGAGAGAGAGAGCAAGCGAGTGCGTAGAGAAGAAAGAAAGTGGGAAGTGGTTTGAATTTGTCAAACAGCAGGATCTCTGTCATCCTGAAGCCAGGATTGAACCCTTAACCAGCATCAGTGAAACACACAATCTGTCTGTGGTCCCACTGCTACTTGTGGGATCTTGCTGTGTCTGAAGGGACTGAAGGGTCAGTAACAGAATGAATACACCATTGGCTCAGAGAGAGGAGACAGGATAGAGGGTAATGGGGGTTTCAGACTGGAGGGAGCTACAGGCACATACAAGTTGGGAACTGTTTTCATTAAAAGGCAATTGATCCCAGGTCACTGCAGAGTGTAAGAATCTGATGGTATTCCCTCACTATCCTCCTCCAATCCCTGGGAAGATCTGCTCCCACACCACGTTTCACTGTTGACTGTGTTCGATATTTTGTTACATTGGGGATGGGCGGGGGTGATTTTAAACCTGGGATTTTAAGCTTGCCTTCAAAATGCTCTCGCTCCCCCTTTCACATGATCTTTTCTCTCTTTTATCCCGAGGAACCTTTGTTTGGAAAGCTGCAATGTGAAGATCCAGGAAAGAACAACCTCCAGAGGGGGAGCATGGGCCTGAGGCCTGAGGCCTGGTCGACAGGCTGCACCCTGTGGGGGCCCACAGTGAGTTGTGTGTTTATTTACCCCGAGGTTTAATCTCTTCTGGGGGGACCCTGGGTTTTAGGGGCCTCTGGGTAACTGGTTCCTGTCAGATTGCGGCCCTGTCATTTTTAAAACAGATTTCAATCCTGGGGTTAAAGTAAATGGGGACTTGCGATTTATTACAAATATATGAATCCCCAGAAAATGTCTGACAGACCAGACTCCCCAAGAAGGGAATTAAAGCCTTAAATGAGAAACTCTCCCCAAAGACTTGTTCTAGTGTCAGAGTAATGTGGGATGTGTACAGGCCTGGGTGATCAAATGTGATAATCACATAAATAAGACACAGGTTGGCCGGTTCAATTCAATTCCCTGAGTATCTGGGAGGGGATCTCTCTGTCTGTCCGTATGTCTCTCTCTCTCTCTCTCTCTGTCCCCTCTCTCACACCCTCTCCAGCTTCTTTTGTTGATATTTTAAACAAATAACACCGTCCCACACACAGCAATGTGACTCGTGGGTATTTGAAGTGGGGGAGATGGAAATATTTTGCAGCACAAGGTGATTGTGTTTGAGACAAAGGGGTAAAAGACACAAGATCCACAGAGAGAGAGTGGGGGAAGGAGGGAGGGATAGAGGGATAAGATGGAGGGGGGGAAAGAGCAGGGAAGGAGAGGGGGGAGGGAGGGGGAAAAGGAGAGGGGAAGGGGTGTAATGCGAGGTGGGGAAGGAGAGAGGGGTAAGGAGAGGGGGAAGGAAAGGGGAAGGAGAGGGGATGAAAGTAGAGACGGAGTAAGGTGGGGGGAAGCAGAGGGAGGAAGGAGAGGGAGGGAAAGGGGGGGAGGAGAGGGGGAAGGAGAGTGGGGGAAGGGGGCGGACAGAGAGAGGGTGAAAGTAGAGATGGGGTAAGGAGAGGGGGAAGAAGATATGGGAAGGGGAGATATGGGAAGATATGGGAAGGAGAGAGAGGGGTTTGAGAGTCGGGGGAAGGAGAGCGGGGGAAGGAGAGGGGGAAGAAGAGGGGGAATGGGGTGAAGGTGAGTAGGGGAAAGGGGGAAAGTAGAGGGAGAAGGAGGGGGAAGGAGGGGGCAAGGAGACGGGGGCAGAGAGTGGAGAGGAGAGATGTCAGAAGGAGTTGGGGGAAAGACTGAGGGAAAGAGTGTGGTAAGGAGAGAGGGGAAGGGTGGAAGGAGTGGGGGGAAGGACGAATGGACAGGGAGTGAAAGAGAGGGGGAGGAGGATTGTCAGAAGGAGATAGAGTGAAGGGGGGGGCGAAGGAGAGGGCGAAACGTAGATGTGGGGAAGGAGAGGGCGGAAGGAGAGAGGGGGGACGTAGAGAGTGAGGAAGGACAGAGGGGAGGAAGGGGCGAGGGGGGAAGGAGAGGGGCAAAAAATAGGGGAGGGAAGGGGAGAGGGGAAGGAGAGAAGGGGGAAGGAGGGAAGGGGGAAGGAGAGAGAGGGGAGAAGGAGAGACAGGAATGAAGGGGGAATTAGAGAGGGGGAAAGGAGAGAGTGGGGAAGGACAGAGGGGTAGAAGGAGCAAGGGGGGAAGGAGACGGGGGCGAATGAGAAGAGGGGGAAGGGGAGAGGGAAGGAAGTGGAAGGAGAGAGGGGAGAAGGAGAGAGGGAAGGAGAGGGAAGGAGAGGGGGGAAGGAGAGAGGGAAGGAAGGGGGAAGGAGAGAGGGGAGAAAGAGAGAGGGGAGGAAGGGGGAAGGAGAGAGGGAAGAAGGAGACATGGGGAAGGAGAGGGGAAAGGAGAGGGGGGAAGGAGAGAGGATAAGGAATGGGGAAAGAGAGAGGGAGAAGGAAGAGGGATGGAGAGGGGGAAGGAGAGAGGGGGCAAGTAGAGAGTGGGGAAGGACAGAGGAGTGGAAGGAGCAAGGGGGGAAGAAGACAGGGGGAATGAGAGGAGGGGGAAGGAGAGAGGGAAGGAAGGGGGGAAGGAGAGGGGGGAAGGAGAGAGGATAAGGAATGGGGAAAGAGAGAGAGGGAGAACGAAGAGGGAAGGAGAGGGGGAAGGAGAGAGGGGGAGTAGAGAAAGGGGAAGGAATGGGGAAGGAGCGAGGGTGGAAGGAGAGAGGCGTAAAGGAGAGAGGGGAAGGAAGGGGGAAGGAGAGAGGGGAGAAGGGGAGGGAGGAAGGAAGGGGGAATGAGAGGGGGAGAAAGAGACGGGGTAAGGAAGGGGAAAGGAGAGAGAGGGGAGAAGTAAGAGTGGAGAACGAGAGGGGGAAGGAGAGAGGCGGGAAAAAGGAGCAAGGAAGGGGGAGGAGGGAGGGGAAGGGGAGGCAGAAGGAGGGAGGGGAGAAGGAGAGAGGGGAGAAAGAAAGGGGGGAAGGAGAGAGGGGAGAATGAGAGAAGGGAAGGAGAGGGGCAATGAGAGAGGGGAGAATGAGGTGGGAAAGGAAGGAGGGAGAAAGAGAGAGCAGAAGAAAGGGGAAAGGAGAGAGGGGAAAAGGAGAGAGGGGAAGGAAGGGGGAAGGAGAGAGGGGAGAACGAAAGGGGGAGAAGGAGAGGGGGAGGAGGGGGGAAAAGGAGATGTTGAAAGGAAGGGGGAGGAGAGAGGGGGGAAGGATAGAGGGGAGAGAAAGCAGGGGGCTGAAGAGAGGACAGAAGGAGAGCGGGGAAGGAAGTGGGAGGAGAGAGGGGAGAAGGAGAGGGGGTAAGGAAGGGAGAAGGAGAGAGGGGAGAAGGAAGGGGTAAAGGAAGGGGGTAGGAGAGAGGGGAAGGAAGGGGGAAGGAGCAATGGAGAAAGAGAGAGGTGAGAAGGAGAGAGAGAGAAAGGACAGAGGGGAAGAACCGGCGAAGGAGATAGGGGAGAAGGAGAGAGGGGCGAAGGAGACGGGGGAAGGAGAGAGGCAACGAGAGAGGGGAGAAGGAGGGGGGTAAAGGAAGGGGAAAGGAGACAGGGGAGAAGGCGAGAGGGGAAGGAAGGGGGAATGAGAGAGTAGAGAACAAAAGGGGGAAAGGGGAGAGAAGGAGAGGGTGAAAGGAAGGGGGAGGAGAGAGGGGGGAAGGATAGAGGGGAGGGAAAGCAGGGGGCAGAATAGAGGACAGAAGGAGAGCGGGGAAGGAAGTGGGAGGAGAGAGGGAAGAAGGAGAGGGGGTAAGGAAGGGAGAAGGAGAGGGGGAGGAGTGGGGGAAGGAGAGACGGGAGAAGGAGGGGTGGAAAGAAAAGGAAGGAGAGAGGGTAGAAGGAGAGAGGGGGAAGGAAGGGGGAAGACGATGGGGAGAAGGAGGGGGGAAGGAAGGGGGAAGGAGATGGGGGAGGAAGAGGGAAGGAGATGGGGGGAAGGAAGGGGGAAGGAGATGGGGGAAGGAAGGGGGAAGGAGATGGGGGAAGGAGATGGGGGAAGGAAGGGGGAAGGAGATGGGGGAAGGAGATGGGGGAAGGAAGGGGGAAGGAGATGGGCGGAGGAAGGGGGAAGGAGATGGCGGAAGGAAGGGGGAAGGAGATGTGGGAAGGAAGGGGGAAGGAGATATGGGGAAGGAGAGGGGTGAAGGAAGGGGGAAGGAGATAGGGGGAGGAGATAGTGGGAAGGAGATGTGGGAAGGAGATGGGGAGGAAGGAGAGGGGAAGGAGATGGGGGGGAGGAAGGGGGAAGGAGATGGGGAAGGAGATGGGGAAGGAGGGGGGAAGGAAGGGGGAAGGAGATGGGGGGAAGGAGATGGGGGAAGGGGGCAAGGAAGGGGGAAGGCGATAAGGGGGGAAGGAAGGGGCAAGGAGATAGGGGAAGGGGGAAGGAAGGGGGAAGGAGAGGGGAAGAAGGAGATAAGGGGGAAGGAGAGGGAGGAAGGAAATAGGGGGAAGGAGAGGGGGGAAGGAAGGGCGAAGGAGATGGTGTAGAAGAAGATTGGGGGGAGGAGATGGGGGGAAGGAGATGGGGGAAGGCGATGGGGGGAAGGAGAGGGGAAGGAAGGGGGAAGGAGATGGGGGAAGGAGGGGGAAGGAAGGGGGAAGGAGATAAGTGGGAAGGAGATAGTTGGGAAGGAGATAGCGGGGTAGGAGATAGGGGGAAGGAGATGGGGCAAGGAGATAGGGGGAAGGAGAGGGGAAGGAGATGGGGAAGGAGGGGGAAGGAAGGGGGAAGGAGATGGGGAGGGAAGGAGGGGAGAAGGAAGAGGGAAGGAGGGGTGGGAAGGAAGGGGGAAGGGGGAAGGAAGGGGAAGAGAGAGAGAGGGGAAGGGGATGGGAGGGTGGAAGGAGAAAGGAGAGTGGGGGAAAGGAGAGGGGGCAGGAAGGGGGACAGAGAGGGAGGAAGGAGAGGGGAAGGAGAGAGGGGGGAAGGAGAGGGGGAAGGAAGGGGGAAGGAGAGAGGGGGAAAGAGAGAGGGGGGAACGAAGGGGGGAAGGGGAGAGGGGGAAGGAGAGGGGGGAGAAGGAAGGAGATGGGGGGAAGGAAGGAGAGGGAAGTGAAGGAGAGGGGGGAAGGAAGGAGAGGGGGAACGAAGAAGATGGGGGAAGAGGAGGGGGGAAGGAAGGGGGAAGGAGAGGGGGGAACGGATAGGGGGAAGGAAGCAGATGGGGGCAAGGAGGGGGGAAGGAGGGGGGAAGGAATGAGGGGGAGGAAGGAAGGGAGGAGGAAGGGGGGAGAGTGAGGGTGGAAGGCAGGAGATGGGGGAAGGAGAGGGGGGAAGGAAGGGGGAAGGAAGGATGGGGAAGGAAGGGGGAAGGAAGGATGGGGGAAGGAAGGGGGAAGGAAGGCGTTGGGGGGAAGGAGGGGGGGAAGGAAGGGGGGAGGAAGGAGATGGGGAAGGAAGGAGATGGGGGAAGGAGGGGGAAGGCAAGAGATGGGGGAAGGACAGGGGAAGGAAGGGGGAAGGAAGGAAGGGGGAAGGAAGGGGGAAGGAAGGAGATGGTGTCAGGAAAGGGGGGAAGGAAGGTGGAAGGAAGGAGATGGGGGGACGGAAGGAGATGGGGGTGAAAGAGGGGGGAGGAAGGAGATGGGGGAAGGAAGGAGATGGGGGAAGGAGAGGGGGAGAAGGCAGGATATGGAGGAAGGAGAGGGGGGAAGGGGGAGGAAGGAGGACGGAAGGAGTGGGGGAAGGAAGGGGGAAGGAACGAGATGGTGAGAAGGAGGGAGGAAGGAAGGGGGAAGGAGAGGGGGTGAAGGAGTGGGGAGGAAGGAAGGGGGAAGGAGAGAGGGAGGAAAGAGAGGGGGAAGGAGAGAAGGGGAAATGAGAGGGGGGAAGGAAGGGGGAAAGAAGGGGGGTGAGGGGGGAAGGAAGGAGATGGGGGAAGGAAGGTGATGGGGGAAGGAGGGGGAAAGGGGGGGGGATGAAGGAGATGGGGGTGAAGGAGAGGGGGGAAGGAGAGGGGTCCGGAATGAAGGAGATGGGGGAGAAGGAAGGAGAGGGGGGGTAAGGGGGGCGAGGAAGGAGATGGGGGGAGGAAGGAGATGGGGTGAAGGAGGAGGGGAAGGAAGGAGGGGGAAGGAAGAACTGGGAGGAAGGAGGGGGGCAGGGAAGGAGGGGGAAGGATGGAGATGGGGGAAGGGAGGAGATGGGAGGGAAGGAAGGAGATGGGGGTGAAGGGGGGCGATGGAAGGAGAGGGGGTGAAGGAGGGGGGAGGAAGGAGGTGGGGGGAAGGAAGGAGATGGCAGCGAAGGAGACGGGGCGAAGACAGGAGATGGGGAAGGAGGGGGGAAGGAGGGGGGAGGAAGGAGGACGGAAGGAGAGAGGGAGGAAAGAGAGGGGGAAGGAGTGATGGTGGAATGAGAGGGGGGAAGGAAGGGGGAAGGAAGTGGGGAGGAGAGAGGGGAAGGAAGGAGATGGGTGGAAGGAAGGTGATGGGGAAGGAGGGGGGAAAGGGGGAAGGAAGGAGGTGGGGGTGATGGAGAGGGGGGAAGGAGAGGGGGCAGAATGAAGGAGATGGGGAGAAGGGGAGGGGGGAAGGAGTGAGGGGGAGAAGGAAGGAGAGGGGGTGTAAGGGGGAGCTAGGAAGGAGATGGGGGAGGAAGGAGATGGGGTATAGGAGGGGGGGGAAGAAGGATGGGGGAAGGAAAATCCGGGGGAAAGAAGGAGGGGGGCAGGGAAGGATGGGGGAAGGAAGGAGATGGGGGAAGGAGAGGGGGGAAGGCAGGAGATGGGGGCAAGGAGAGGGGGGAAGGAGGGGGGAAGGAAAGGGGAAGGAAGTAGAGGGGGAAGGAAGGGGGAAGGAAGGAGATGGGGGAAGGAGAGGGGGTGAAGGAAGAGGGAAGGAAGGAGATGGGGAAGGAGAGGGGGGAAGAAAGGAGGAATGAAGGAGATGGGGGGAAGGAAGGAGATGGGGAGAAGAAAGGAGAGGGAGTTGAAGGAGGGGGAGGAAGGAGATGGGGGAAAGAAGGAGATCGGGGTGAAGGGGGGGAGTTAGGAGATGGGCAGAAGGAGTGGGGGGATGGAGGGGGAAGGAAGGGGGAAGGAATGTGAGGGGGAAGGAAGGAAATGGGGGAAGGAGAGGGGGAGTAAGGAAGGGGGAAGGAGATGGGGGAAGGAGGGAGGCAAGGAGATGGGGGGAAGGAAGTAGATGGGGAGGAAGGGAGGAAGGAGTGGAGGAAGGAGATCGGTGGAAGGAAGGAGATGGGGGAAGGAAGGAGAGGGGGCAAGGGGGGGAACGAGGGGGGGAAGGAGAGAGGGGGAATGAAGGAGATGGGGGAAGGAGGGGGCAAGTAGGGGGAAGGAAGGAGGGGGGCAGAAGGAAGGAGAGGGGAGAAGAAGGAAAGGGTGGGAGAGAAGGAGGGGTGGAAGGAAGGAGAGGGGGTGAAGGAGGGGGAGTGGAAGGAGATGGGGGGAATGGAGGAGATGGGGGAAGGCGAGGTGTGGAAGGAGGGGGGAAGGAAGGGGGAAGGATGGAGGGGGAAGGAAGGGGGATGATAGGAGATGGGGAAAGGTGGGGGAGGAAGGAGAGGGGGAAGGAAGGAGATGGTGGGAAGGAGAGGAGGGCGAAGGAGGAGGGAATAAAGGGGGAAGGTAGGAGAGGGGGAAGGAAGGGGGAAGAAAGGAGGGGGGAAGGTAGGAGGGGAGAAGAAAGGAGAGGGGGAAGGAAGGAGAGTGGGGGGAAGAAGGAGAGGGGGGAAGGACGGGGGAGAAGGAAGGGGGAAGTAGATGGGGGAAGGTGGGGTGGAAGGAAGGGGGAAGGAGATGGGGGGAGGGGGGCAAGGAGATGGGTGGAAGGAAGGAGAGGGGGCAATGGGGGAACGAGGGGGGAAGGAGAGAGGGGGAATGAAGGAGATGCGGGGAAGGAGGGGGAAGTAGGGGGGAAGGAAGGAGGGGGGCGGAAGGAAGGAGAAGGGAGAAGAAGGAGAGGGTGGGAGGGAAGGAGATGGGGGAAGGAGAGTGGGGTGAAGGCAGGAGATGGGGAGAAGGCGAGGGGTGGAAGGAGGGGGGAAGGAAGTAGATGGGGAAGGACGGAGAGGGGGCAAGGAGGGGGGAAGTAGGGGGGGAAGGAGAGAGGGGGAATGAAGGGAGATGGGGGAAGGAGGGGAAAGTAAGGGGGAAGGAAGGAGGGGGGCGGAAGGAAGGAGATGAGAGAAGAAGGAGAGGGTGGGAAGGAAGGAGGGGTGGAAGGAAGGAGAGGGGGTGAAGGAGGGGGAGAGGAAGGAGATGGGGGAAGAAAGGAGATGGGGGGAAGAAGAGGGGGGTGAAGGCAGGAGATGGAGTGAAGGCGAGGGGAGGAAGGAGAGGGGAAGGAGGGGGGAAGGAAGTAGATGGGGAAGGAAGGGGATGGTGGGAAGGAGAGGGGGGAAGGAGGGGGGAAGGAAGGGGAAGGAATGTGAGGGGGAAGGAAGGAGATGGGGGAAGGAGAGGGGTAGTAAAGAAGGGGGGAGGAGAGAGGTGGGAAGGACGGGGAAGGAATGGGGAAGGAGATGGGGGAAGGGGGGGGCAAGGAGATGGGGAAGGAAGGAGATGGGGAGGAAGGGGGGGGAAGGAGGGGAGGAAGGAAATGGGTGGAAGGAAGGAGATGGGGGGAAGGAAGGGATCGAGGGGGGAAGGAGAGAGGGGAATGAAGGAGATGGGGAAGGGGGGTAAGTAGGGGGGAAGGAAGGAGTGGGGCAGAAGGAAGGAGAGGGGAGAAGAAGGAGAGGGTGGGAGGGAAGGATGGGTGGAAGGAAGGAGAGGGGGTGAAGGAGGGGGAGAGGAAGGAGATGGGGGAAGGAAGGAGATGGGGAAGGAGAGGGGGTGAAGGCAGGAGATGGGGGAAGGCGAGGGGTGGAAGAAGGGGGGAAGGAAGGGGGAAGGATGGAGGGGGAAGGATGGGGGAAGAAAGTAGATGGGGGAATGAGGGGGGAAGGAAGGAGATGGGAGGAAGGCGAGGGGTGGAAGAAGGGGGGAAGGAAGGGGGAAGGTAGGAGAGGGGGAAGGAAGGGGGAAGAAAGGAGGGGTGGAAGGTAGGAGGGGAGAAGAAAGGAAAGGGGGAAGGAAGGAGAGTGGGGGGGAGGAAGGAGAGGGGGGAAGGAGGGGGAGAAGGAAAGGGGAAGAAAGTAGATGGGGAGAAGGAAGGAGATGGGGTTGAAGGAGGGGGGAGGAAGGAGATGGGGGAAGGAAGGAGATGGTGGGAAGGAGGGGGGGTGAAGGCAGGAGATGGGGGGAAGGAGAGGGGGGTAGGAGGGGGAATAAAGGGGGAAGGTAGGAGAGGGGGAAGGAAGGGGGAAGAAAGGAGGGGTGGAAGGTAGGAGGGGAGAAGAAAGGAAAGGGGGAAGGAAGGAGAGTGGGGGGAGGAAGGAGAGGGGGGAAGGAGGGGGAGAAGGAAGGGGGAAGTAGATGGGGGGAGGAGGGGGGCAAGGAGATGGGGGAAAGAAGGAGATGGGGAGGAATGGGGGAAGGAGGTGAGGAAGGAAATGGGTGGAAGGAAGGAGATGGGGAAGGAAGGAGAGAGGGCAAAGGGTGGGAACGAGGGGTGGAAGGAGAGAGGGGGAATGAAGGAGATGGGGGGAAGGAGGGGCTAAGTAGGGGGGGAAGGAAGGAGGGGGGCGGAAGGAAGGAGAGGGGAGAAGAAGGAGAGGGTGGGAGGGAAAGAGGGGTGGAAGGAAGGAGAGGGGGCGAAGGAGGGGGAGAGGAAGGAGATGGGGGAAGGAAGGAGATGGGGGGAAGGAGAGGGGAGGAAGGAGAGGGGAAGGAAGGGGGAAGGATGGAGGGGAGAAGGAATGGGGGAAGATAGGAGGTGGGGGAAGGAGGGGGGAAGGAAGGAGATGGGGAGAAGGAAGAAGATGGGGGTGAAGGAGGTGGGAGGAAGGAGATTGGGGAAGGAAGGAGATGGTGGGAAGGAGAGGGGGAAAGGAGGGGGAATAAAGGGGGAAGGTAGAAGAGGGGGAAGGAAGGAGAGTGGGGGGAAGGAGAGGGGGGAAGGAGGGGGGGAATAAAGGGGGAATTTGGAGAGGCGTAAGGAAGGGGGAAGGATGGAGGGGGAAGGAAGGGGGAAGAAAAGAGATGGGGGAATGGGGTGAAGGAAGGAGATGGGGGTGAAGGAGGGGGGAGGAAGGAGATGGGGGGGAGGAAGGAGATGGGGGTGAAGGAGCGGGGGAGGAAGGAGATGGGGGGAAGGAAGGAGATGGTGGGAAGGGGGGGCGAAGTCTGGAGATGAGGATAGAGGGGGGTAAGGAGGGGGGAATAAAGGGGGAAGGTAGGAGAGGGGGAAGGAAGGGGGAAGAAAGGAGGGGGGGAAGGTAGGAGGGGAGAAGAAAAGAGAGGGGAATGGAAGGAGAGTGGGTGGAGGAAGGAGAGGGGAATGGACAGGGGGAGAAGGAAGGGGGAAGTAGATGGGGGAAGGAGGCGTGGAAGGAAGGGGGAAGGAGATGGGGGAGGAGGAAGGAAATGAGGAGGAAGGGGGAAGGAGGGGAGGAAGGAGATGGGTGGAAGGAAGGAGATGGGGAAGGAAGGAGAGGGGGCAAGGGGGGGAAGTAGGCGGGGAAGGAGAGAGGGGGAATGAAGGAGATGGGGGAAGGAGGGGGGAGGTAGGAGGGGAAGGAAGGAGGGGGGCGGAAGGAAGGAGAGGGGAGAAGAAGGAGAGGGTGGGAGGGAAGGAGATGGGGGAAGGAGGGGGGTGAAGGAGATGGGGGAAGGAAGGGGGAGGAAGGAGGGGAAGGAAGGAGGGGGCGGAAGGAAGGAAATGGGAGAAGAAGGAGAGGGTGGGAGGGAAGGAGGGGTGGAAGGAAGGAGAGGGGGTGAAGGAGGCAGGGAGGAAGGAGATGGGGGAAGAAAGGAGATGGGGGGAAAGAGAGGGGGCTGAAGGCAGGCGATGGGGGAAGGCGAGGGGAGGAAGGAGGGGGAAGGAAGGGGGAAGGATGGAGTGGGGAAGAGAAGGGGGAAGAAAGAAGATGGGGAAGGAGGGGGGAAGGAAGGAGCTGGTGGGAAGGAGATGGTGGGAAGGAGAGGGGGCGAAGGCAGGAGATGGGGAAGGAGAGGGGGGAAGGAGGGGGGGAATAAAGGGGTAAGGAAGGAGAGAGGGAAGGAAGGGGGAAGAAAGGAGTGGGGAAGGTAGGAGGGGGGAAGGAAGGGGGAAGAAAGGAGATGGGGGAATGAGGGGGGAAGGAATGGGGAAGGAAGGAGATGGGGGAAGGAAGGAGATGGCGGAAGGAAGGAAATGGGGGAAGGAAGGAGATGGGGAAGGAAGGAGAGGGGCAAGGAAGGATTGGGGTAAGGAAGGAAAGGGTGAAGGGAGGAGAGGAGGGGATGGAGAGGGGGAAGGAGAGGGGGGAAGGAGAGGGGGGAAGGAGGGGGGGAAGGAATGGGGAAGGAAGGAGATGGGGGAAGGAATGAGATGGGGGAAGGAAGGAAATGGGGGGAAGGAAGGAGATGGGGGAAGGAAGGAGAGGGAGAATGAAGGAGGGGGTAAGGAAGGAGAGGGGGTAGGAAGGGAGAGGGGGGAAGGAAAGAAATTGGGGGGAAGGAAGGAGGGGGGAAGGAGAGGGGTGGAAGGAGATGGGGAGAAGGAGAGGGGAGGGAAGGAAGGGGGGGGAAAGAAGGAGAGGGGAAAGGAGAGGGGGAAGAAGGGGGGAGGAAGGAGGGAGGGAAGGAAGGAGGGGGAAGGAGAGGGGAGGAGGAAGGTGACAGGGGAAAGAAAGAGATGGGTGGAAGGGGGGAAGGATGGGGGAATGAAGGGTGAAGGAAGGAGGGGGGGCAGGTGGGGGGAGGAAGGGGGAGTGAAGGAGAGGGGGTCGGATGGGGGAAGGAAGGGGGAAGGAGAGGGGCGCAAGGAGAGGGGGTGAAGGAGAGGGGAGGGAAGGAAGCAGGTGGGTGAGGAAGGAGAGGGGGGAAGGAAGGAGAGGGGGGAAGGAGAGGGGGAAGAAGGGTGGAGGAAGGAGGGAGGGAAGGAAGGAGGGGGTAAGGAGAGGAGGGGAGAAAGGACACCGGGGAAGGAAGGAGATGGGGGAAGGGGGAAGGATGGGGGAAGGAAGGGGGAAGGAAGGAGGGAGGCAGGTGGGGGGAGGAAGGAGGAATGAAGGAGAGCGGGGGAAGGAGTGGGGAAGGAAGGGGGAAGGATGGAGATGCGGGAAGGAGAGGGGGGAAGGAGGGTGGACGTAAGGAGAGGGGGGAAGGAGAGAGGGGAAGCAGAGTGGGGGAAGGAGAGTGGGGGAAGGAGGGGGGAAGGAAGGAGATGGGGTGAAGGAGGGGGGAAAGGAAGGACGGGAAGGAAAGGGGGAAGGAAGGAGATGGGAGGGAAGCAGGGTGGGAAGGAGGGGGGAAGAAGGGGGCAGGAAGGGGGAAGGAAGGAGAGGGGGAAGGAGAGTGGGGGTAGGAGAGTGGGGGAAGGAGGGGGGAAGGAAGGGGGGAAGGAAGGAGATGGGGTGAAGGAGAGGGAGGAAGGAGAGAGGGGAAGGAAGGGGAAGGAAGGGGATGGAAGGAGGGGGATGTAAGGAGATGGTGGGAAGGAGGGGGGCGAAGGCAGGAGATGGGGGAAGGAGAGGGGGGTAGGAGGGGGAATAAAGGGGGAAGGTAGGAGAGGGGGAAGGAAGGGGGAAGAAAGGAGGGGGTGGAAGGTAGGAGGGGAGAAGAAAGGAAAGGGGGAAGGAAGGAGAGTGGGGGGGAGGAAGGAGAGGGGGGAAGGACAGGGGGAGAAGGAAGGGGGAAGTAGATGGGGTGAGGAGGGGGGCAAGGAGATGGGGGAAAGAAGGAGATGGGGAGGAAGGGGGGAAGGAGGTGAGGAAGCAGATGGGTGGAAGGAAGGGGATGGGGAAGGAAGGAGAGGGGGCAAAGGGTGGGAACGAGGGGTGGAAGGAGAGAGGGGGAATGAAGGAGATGGGGGGAAGGAGGGGCTAAGTAGAGGGGAAGGAAGGAGGGGGGGCGGAAGGAAGGAGAGGGGAGAAGAAGGAGAGGGTGGGAGGGAAAGAGGGGTGGAAGGAAGGTGAGGGGGCGAAGGAGGGGGAGAGGATGGAGATGGGGGGAAGGAAGGAGATGAGGGGAAGGAGAGGGGGTGAGGGCAGGAGATGGGGGAAGGCGAGGGGAGGAAGGAGAGGGGAAGGAAGTGGGAAGGATGGAGGGGAGAAGGAAGGGGGAAGATAGGAGATGGGGGAATGAGGGGGGAAGGAAGGAGATGGGGAGAAGGAAGGAGATGGGGGTGAAGGAGGTGGGAGGAAGGAGATGGGGGGAAGGAGAGGGGGGAAGGAGGGGGGGAATAAAGGGGGAAGGAAGGAGAGAGGGAAGGAAGGGGAAAGAAAGGAGGGGGGAAGGTAGGAGGGGGAAGGAAGGGGGAAGAAAGGAGATGGGGGAAGGAGGGGGGGAAGGAATGGGGAAGGAAGGAGATGGGGGAAGGAAGGAGATGGCGGAAGGAAGGAAATGGGGGGAAGGAAGGAGATGGGGCAAGGAAGGAGAGGGGGAAGGAAGGAAGGGGCTAAGGAGGGAGAGGGGGAAGGAAGGAGAGAGGGGGAAGGAGAGGGGGAAGGAGAGGGGGGAAGGAGAGGGGGGAAGGAGGGGGGAAGGAAGGGGTAAGGAAGGAGACGGGGAAGGAAGGGGGAAAAAAGGAGATGGGGAAGGAGGGGGGAAGGAATGGGGAAGGAAGGAGATGGGGGAAGGAAGGAGATGGGGGAAGGAAGGAAATGGGGGGAAGGAAGGAGATGGGGGAAGGAAGGAGAGGGGGAAGGAAGGAGAGGGGGAAGGAAGGGAGGGGGGAAGGAAAGAAAGTGGGGGGAAGGAAGGAGAGGGGGGGAAGGCGAGGGGAGGAAGGAGAGGGGAAGGAGGGGGGAAGGATGGAGGGGAGAAGGAAGGGGGAAGATAGGAGATGGGGGAAGGAGGGGGGAAGGAAGGAGATGGGGAGAAGGAAGGAGATGGGGTGAAGGAGGGGGGAGGAAGGAGGGGGGAAGGAAGAGGGAAGGATGGAGGGGAGAAGGAAGGGGGAAGATAGGAGATGGGGGAAGGAGGGAGGGAGGAAGGAGATGGGGAAGGAAGGAGATGGTGGGAAGGAGGGGGGGCGAAGGCCGGAGATGAGGAAGGAGAGGGGGGTAAGAAGGGGGGAATAAAGGGGGAAGGTAGGAGAGGGGGAAGGAAGGGGGAAGAAAGGAGGGGGGAAGGTAGGAGGGGAGAAGAAAGGAGAGGGGAAAGGAAGGAGAGTGGGGGGAGGAAGGAGAGGGGGGAAGGACAGGGGGAGAAGGAAGGGGGAAGTAGATGGGGAAGGAGGCGTGGAAGGAAGGGGGAAGGAGATGGGGAGGAGGGGGCAAGGAGATGGGGGAAGGAAGGTTGCAAGGAGATGGGGGAGGAAGGAAATGGGGAGGAAGGGGGGAAGGAGGGTAGGAAGGAGATGGGTGGAAGGACGGAGATTGGGAAGGAAGGAGAGGGGGCAAGGGGGGGAAGTAGGCGGGGAAGGAGAGAGGGGGAATGAAGGAGATGGGGGAAGGAGGGGGGACATAGGAGGGGAAGGAAGGAGGGGGGCGGAAGGAAGGAGATGGGAGAAGAAGGAGAGGGTGGGAGGGAAGGAGGGGTGGAAGGACGGAGAGGGGGTGAAGGAGGCAGGGAGGAAGGAGATGGGGGAAGGAAGGAGATGGGGAAGGAGAGGGGGTGAAGGCAGGAGATGGGGGAAGGCGATGGGAGGAAGGAGGGGGAAGGAAGGGGGAAGGATTGAGTGGGGAAGGAAGGGGGAAGAAAGGAGATGGGGAAGGAGGGGGGGAAGGAAGGAGATGGGGGAAGGAAGGAGATGGGGGGAAGGAAGGAGATGGGGGAAGGAAGGAGAGGGGGAAGGAAGGAGAGGGGGGAAGGAGCGGGGTAATACAGGGGGAAGGAAGGAGAGAGGGAAGGAAGGGGGAAGAAAGGAGGGGGGAAGGTAGGAGGTGGGAAGGAAGAGGGAAGAAAGGAGATGGGGAAGGAGGGGGGGAAGGAATGGGGAAGGAAGGAGATGGGGGAAGGAAGGAGATGGCGGAAGGAAGGAAATGGGGGGAAGGAAGGAGATGGGGGAAGGAAGGAGAGGGGGAAGGAAGGAAGGGGGTAAGGAAGGAGAGGGGGAAGGAAGGAGAGTGGGGAAGGAGGGGGGGAAGGAGAGGGGGGAAGGAGAGGGGGAAGGAGGGGGGAAGGAAGGGGTAAGGAAGGAGAGGGGGAAGGAAGGGGGAAAAAAGGAGATGGGGAAGGAGGGGGGAAGGAATGTGGAAGGAAGGAGATGGGGAAGGAAGGAGATGGGGGAAGGAAGGAAATGGGGGAAGGAAGGAGATGGGGGAAGGAAGGAGAGGGGGAATGAAGGAGGGGGTAAGGAAGGAGACGGGGAAGGAAGGGAGAGGGGGGAAGGAAAGAAAGTGGGGGGAAGGAAGGAGGGGGGGAAGGAGAGGGGTGGAAGGAGAGGGGGAGAAGGAGAGTGGAGGGAAGGAAGGAGGGGGGAAAAGAAGGAGAGGGGGGAAGGAGAGGGGGAAGAAGGGGGGAGGAAGGAGGGAGGGAAGGAAGGAGGGGGAAGAAGAGGGGAGGAGGAAGGTGACAGGGGAAGGAAAGAGATAGGTAGAAGGGGGGAAGGATGGGGGAATGAAGGGTGAAGGAAGGAGGGGGGCAGGTGGGGGGAGGAAGGGGGAGTGAAGGAGAGGGGGTAGGATGGGGAAGGAAGGGGGAAGGAGAGGGGCGCAAGGAGAGGGGGTGAAGGCGAGGCGAGGGAAGGAAGGAGGGGGGTAAGGAAGGAGAGGGGGGATGGAAGGAGAGGGGGGAAGGAGAGGGGGAAGAAGGGTGGAGGAAGGAGGGAGGGAAGGAAGGAGGGGGTAAGGAGAGGGGGGGAGAAAGGAGACCGGGAAGGAAGGAGATGGGGAAGGGGGAAGGATGGGGGAAGGAAGGGGGAAAGAAGGAGATGGGGGAAGGAGGGTGGAAGGAGAGGGGAGGAAGGAAGGGGGAAGGAAGGAGATGTGAAAGGTAGGAGATGGGGAACGGGAGAAGGAGAGGGGGAAGGAGAGGTGGAAAGAGAGGGGGGAAGGAAGGGGGAAGGAAGGAGATTGGGGGAAGGAGAGGGGGGAAGGAAGGGGGAAGGAAAGGGGTGGAAGGAGGGAGGAAGAAATTAGATGGGGGATGGAGATGGAGGGAAGGAGATGGGGGTAGGAAGGAGATGGGGAGGAAGGAGAGGGGGAGGAGAGGGAAGGAAGGAGATGGGGAAGGAAGGAGAGGGGTGGAAGGAGAGGGGGAAGAAATGGGGAGGAAGGAGATGGGGGGCAGAGAGGGGGGAAGGAAAGAGGAAGGAAGGAGATCGGGGGAAGGAGAGGGGGAGGAGAGGGGGAAGGAAGGGGGAAGGTAGGAGATGAGGGAAGGAGGGGGGAAGGAGAGGGGAGGAAGGAAGGGGGAAGGAAGGAGATGTGAAAGGAAGCAGATGGGGGAAGGGGGAAGGAGAGGCGGAAGGAGAGCGAGAAATAGAGGGGGAAAGGAAGTTGGAAGGAAGGAGATTGGGGGAAGAAGAGGGGGAAGGAAGGGGAAGGAAGGGGGGAAGGAAGGGGGAAGGAAGGAGATGGGGGAAGGAGAGGGGGGAAGGAATGGGGAAGGAAGGAGATGGGGGAAGGAGAGGGGGGGAAGGAAGGGGGAAGGAAGGAGATGGGGAAGGAGAGGGGGGAAGGAAGGGGAAAGGAAGGAGATGGGGGGAGGAAGGAGATGGGGAGAAAAAAGGAGAGGGAGTTGAAGGAGGGGGAGAAGGAGATGGGGGAAGGAAGGAGATAGGCAGAAGGAGAGGGGGATGGAGGGGGGAAGGAAGGGGGAAGGAATGTGAGGGGGAAGGAAGGAGATGGGGAAGGAGAGGGGTAGTAAAGAAGGGGGGGAGGAGAGAGGTGGGAAGGAGGGGGGAAGGAATGGGGAAGGAGATGGGGGAAGGGGGGGCAAGGGGATGGGGAAGGAAGGTGATGAAGAGGAAGGGGGGAAGGAGGGGAGGAAGGAGATGGGTGGAAGGAAGGAGATGGGTGGAAGGAAGGAGAGGGGGCAAGGGGGGGAACGAGGGGGGAAGGAGAGAGGGGAATGAAGGAGATGGGGGAAGGAGGGGGGAAGTAGGGGGAAGGAAGGAGGGGGGCAGAAGGAAGGAGAGGGGAGAAGAAGGAGAGGGTGGGAGGGAAGGAGGGGTGGAAGGAAGGAGAGGGGGTGAAGGAGGGGGAGAGGAAGGAGATGGGGGAAGGAAGGAGATGGGGAAGGAGAGGGGGGTGAAGGCAGGAGATGGGGGAAGGCGAGGGGTGGAAGAAGGGGGGAAGGAAGGGGGAAGGATAGAGGGGAGAAGGAAGGGGGAAGAAAGGAGATGGGGGAATGAGGGGGGAAGGAAGGAGATGGGGAGAAGGAAGGAGATGGGGTTGAAGGAGGGGGGAGGAAGGAGATGGGGGGAAGGAGAGGGGGGAAGGAGGGGGACGAAAGGAGGGGGGAAGGTAGGAGGGGAGAAGACAGGAGAGGGGGAAGGAAGGAGAGTGGGGGGGAGGAAGGACAGGGGAGAAGGAAGTGGGAAGAAGATGGGGGAAGGTGGGGTGGAAAGAAGGGGGAAGGAGATGGGGAGGAGGGGGCAAGGAGATTGGGGGAAAGAAGGAGACGGGGTGGAAGGGGGGAAGGAGGCGATGAAGGAGATGCGTGGAAGGAAGGAGATGGGGGAAGGAAGGAGAGGGGCAAAGGGTGGGAAGGAGGGGGTGAAGGAGAGAGGGGGAATGAAGGAGATGGGGGGAAGGAGGGGCTAAGTAGGGGGGGAAGGAAGGAGGGGGGCGGAAGGAAGGAGAGGGGAGAAGAAGGAGAGGGTGGGAGGGAAAGGGGGTGGAAGGAAGGAGAGGGGGCAAAGGAGGGGGAGAGGAAGAAGATGGGGGAAGGAAGGAGATGGCGGGAAGGAGAGTGGGGTGAAGGCAGGAGATGGGGGGAAGGCGAGGGGTGGAAGGAGAGGGGAAGGAAGGGGGAAGGATGGAAAGGGGGAAGGAAGGGGGAAGATAGGAGATGGGGGAATGAGGGGGGAAGGAAGGAGATGGGGAGAAGGAAGGAGATGGGGTGAAGGAGAGGGGGGGAAGGAGGGGGGAATAAAGGGGGAAGGTAGGAGAGGGGGGAAGGAGGGGGGAATAAAGGGGGAAGGTAGGAGAGGGGGAAGGAGAGGATGGAAGAAAGGAGGGGGGAAGGAAGGAGTGGGGTAAGGAAGGAGGGGGGAAGGAGGGGGAAAGAAGGAGGAAGGAAGGACGGGGGAAGGAAAGGGGGGAAGGAAGGAGATGGGAGGGAAGGAGGAGGGAAGTAGGGGGAAGAAGGGGGCAGGAAGGGGGAAGGAAGGAGAGGGGGGGAAGGAGAGTGGGGGAAGGAGAGTGGGGGAAGGAGGGGGGAAGGAAGGAGATGGGGTGAAGGAGAGGGGGGAAGGAGACGGGGGAAGGAAGGGGTGGAAGGAGGGGGGAAGGAAGGAGATGGGGAAGGAGATGGAGGGAAGGAGATGGGGGTAGGAAGGAGATGGCGAGGAAGGAGAGGGGGGAGGATGGGGAAGGAAGGAAAGGGGTGGAAGAAGAGGGGGGAAGAAATGGGGGAGGAAGGAGATGGGGGCGGAGAGGGGGGAAGGAAACAGGAAGGAAGTAGATGGGGGAAGGAGGGGGGAAGGACAGGGGAGGAAGGAAGGGGGAAGGAAGGAGATTGGGGAAGGAGAGGGGGGAAGGAAGGGGAAGGAAGGGGGGTAGGAAAGGGGAAGGAAGGAGATGGGGGGAAGGAGGGGGGAAGGAAGGTGGAAGGAGGAGATGGAGGAGAAGGTGGAAGGAAGGAGATGGGGGAAGGAGAGGGGGCGGAAGGAAGGGGGAAGGAAGGTGGAAGGAGGAGATGGAGGGGAAGGGGGAAGGAAGGTGGAGGGAAGGAGATGGGGAAAGGAGGAGGGGGAAGGGGAAGGAAGGGGGAAGGAAGGAGATGGGGAAGGAAGCGGGGAAGGAAGGGGGAAGGAAGGGGGAAGGAGGAGAGGGGGAAGGAAGGGGGAAGAAAGGAGATGGAGAAGGGGGGGAAGAAGGGGGGGTGAAAAGAATAAGAGGGGGGAAGGAGAGGGGGAAGAAGGGGGAGGAAGGAGGGAGGGAAGGAAGGAGAGGGGGGGAAGGAGAGGGGAGGAGGAAGGAGACGGGGGAAGGAAAGAGATGGGGGGAGGGGGGAAGGATGTGGGAAAGGAAGGGGGAAGGAAGGAGGGGGGCAGGTGTGGGGAGGAAGGGGGATTGAAGGAGAGGGGGGGTAGGATGAGGTAAGGAAGGGGGAAGGAAGGAGAGGGGGAAGGAGGGGTGAAGGAAGGGGGAAGGAAGGAGATAGGGAAGGAGAGGGGGAAGGAAGGGGAAAGGAAGGAGATGTGGAAGGAGAGGGGGGAAGGAAGGGGGAAGGAAGGGTGAAGGAAGGAGAGGGGGAAGGAAGGGGGAAGAAAGGAGATGGAGAAGGGGGGAAGGAAGGGGAAAGGAAGGAGATGGGGGAAGGAAGGAGATGGGGGAAGGAAGGAGAGGGGGAAGGAAGGAGGGGGTAAGGAAGGAGAGGGGGGAGGGAAGAGAGAGGGGGGAAGGAAGGAGAGTGGGGGGGAGGAAGGAGAGGGGGGAAGGAGAGGTGTGGAAGGAGAGGGGGTGAAGGAGAGGGGAGGGAAGGAAGGAGGGGTGAAAAGAAGAAGAGGGGGGAAGGAGAGGGGGAAGAAGGGGGAGGAAGGAGGGAGGGAAGGAAGGAGAGGGGGGGAAGGAGAGGGGAGGAGGAAGGAGACGGGGGAAGGAAAGAGATGGGGGGAGGGGCGAGGGGGGGAAGGATGTGGGAAAGGAAGGGGGAAGGAAGGAGGGGGGGCAGGTGTGGGGAGGAAGGGGGAATGAAGGAGAGGGGGTAGGATGGGGTAAGGAAGGGGGAAGGAAGGAGAGGGGGAAGGAGGGGGGAAGGAGAGGGGGGGAAGGAGAGGGGGGGAAGGAGGGGGGAGGAAGGGGGAAGGAAGGAGATAGGGAAGGAGAGGGGGAAGGAAGGGGGAAGGAAGGAGGTGGGGAAGGAGATTGGGCAAGAAAGGGGGAAGGAAGGAGATGGGGGAAGGAAGGAGAGGGGGAAGGAAGGAGCGGGGTAAGGAAGGAGAGGGGGGAAGGAAGGAGAGGGGGGAAGGAAGGAGAGTGGGGGGAAGGAAGGAGGGGGGTAGGAGAGGGGCGGAAGAAGAGGGGGTTAAGGAGAGGGGAGGGAAGGAAGGAGTGGGGAAAGGAAGAAGAGGGGGGCAGGAGAGGGGGAAGAAGGTAGGAGGAAGGAGGTAGGAAGGAAGGAGAGCGGGGGAAGGAGAGGGGGGGAGGAAGGAATCCAGGGAAGGAAGGAGATGCGGGAAGGGGGGAAGGATGGGGGAAGAAGGGGGAATGAAGGAGGGGGTGTAGGATGGGGGAAGTAAGGGGGAAGGAAGGAGCTGCGGGAAGGAGAGGGGGGAAGGAAGGGAAGGAGGGGGGAGGAAGGACGGGGGAAGGAAAGGGGGAAGGAAGGAGATGGGAGGGAAGGAGATGGGAGGGAAGCAGAGTCAGGGAAGGAGAGTGGGGGAAGGAGGGGGAAGGAAGGAGTTGGAGAGAAGGAGAGGAGGGAAGGAGAGGGGGGAAGGAAGGGGAAGGAAGGGGGAAGGAAGGAGAGGGGGAAGGAGGGGGAAGGAAGGACGGGGGAAGGAAAGGGGGGAAGGAAGGAGATGGGAGGGAAGAAGGGGGGGGAAGGAGGGGGAAAGAAGGGGGCAGGAAGGGGGAAGGAGGGGGGGAAAGGGGAGTGGGGGAAGGAGAGTGGGGGAATGAGGGGGGAAGGAAGGAGATGGGGTGAAGGAGGGGGGAAGGAGAGGGGGGCAAGGAAGGGGAAGGAAGGGGGTGGAAGAAGGGGGGAAGGAAGGAGATGGGGGAAGGAGAGGGGGAGAAGGAAGGGGGAAGGAATGTGGAAGGAGGAGATGGAGGGGAAGGGGGAAGGAAGGAGATGGGGGAAGGAGAGGGGGCGGAAGGAAGGGGGAAGGAAGGTGGAAGGAGGAGATGGAGGGGAAGTGGGAAGGAAGGAGATGGGGGAAGGAGAGGGGGCGGAAGGAAGGGGGAAGGAAGGTGGAAGGAGGAGATGGAGGGGAAGGGGGAAGGAAGGAGATAGGGAAGGAGAGGGGCGGAAGGAAGGGGGAAGGAAGGTGGAAGGAGGAGATGGAGGGGAAGGGGGAAGGAAGGAGATGGGGGAAGGAGAGGGGGCGGAAGGAAGGGGGAAGGAAGGTGGAAGGAGGAGATGGAGGGGAAGGGGGAAGGAAGGAGATGGGGAAGGAGAGGGGGCGGAAGGAAGGGGGAAGGAAGGTGGAAGGAAGGTGGAAGGAGGAGATGGAGGGGAAGGAGGAGGGGGAAAAGGGAAGGAAGGGGTAAGGAAGGAGATGGGGGAAGGAGAGGGTGGAAGGAAGGGAGAAGGAAGGAGATGGGGAGGAAGGAGGGGGGGAAGGAGAGGGGGAAGAAGGGGGATGGAAGGAGATGCGGGAAGGAGAGGGAGGGAAGGAGGGGGGAGGAAGGATGGGGGAAGGAAAGGGGGAAGGAAGGAGGGTGGGGGAAGGAGAGAGGGGGAAGGAGAGTGGGGAAGGAGGGGGAAGGAAGGAGATGGGGTGAAGGAGATGGAGGGAAGGAGATGTGGGTAGGAAGGAGATGGGGAGGAAGGAGAGGGGGAGGAGGGGGAAGGAAGGAGATGGGGAAGGAAGGAGAGGGGTGGAAGGAGGGGGGAGGGGGGAGGAAGGAGATGGGGGGCGGAGAGGGGCAAGGAAGGGGGAAGGAAGGAGATGGGAGAAGGAGGGGGAAGGAGAGGGGAGGAAGGAAGGGGGAAGGAAGGAGATGTGAAAGGAAGGAGATGGGGAAGGGGGAAGGAGAGGGGGAAGGAGAGGGGTAAAGAGAGGGGGGGGAAGGAAGGGGGAAGGAAGGAGATTGGGGGAAGGAGATTGGGGGAAGGAGAGGGGGGAAGGAAGGGGGAAGGAAGGACGGGGGAAGGAAAGGGGGGAAGGAGGGGGGAAGGAGGGGGAAGAAGGGGGTAGGAAGGGGGTAGGAAGGAGATGGGGTGAAGGAGAGAGGGGAAAGAGAGGGGGAAAGGAAAGGGGAAGGAAGAGGCTGTAAGGAGGGGGGAAGGAAGGAGATGGGGGAAGGAGATGGAGGGAAGGAGATGGGGGTAGGAAGGAGATGGGGAGGAAGGAGAGTGGGAGGAGGGGGATGGAAGGAGATGGGGAAGGAAGGAGAGGGGTGGAAGGAGGGGGGGAAGAAATGGGGGAGGAAGGAGGTGGGGGCAAAGAGGGGGGAAGGAAAGAGGAAGGAAGGAGATCGGGAAGGAGAAGGGGAAGGAAGGGGGAAGGAAGGAGATGGGGGAAGGAGGGGGGAAGGAGAGGGGAGGAAGGAAGGGGTAAGGAAGGAGATGTGAAAGGAAGGAGATGGGGAAGGGGGGAAGGAGAGGGGGAAGGAGAGGGGGAAAGAGAGGGGGGAAGGACGGGGAAGGAAGGGGGGAAGGAAGTGGGAAGGAAGGAGATGGGGGGAAGGAGAGCGGGGGAAGGAAGGGGGAAGGAATGTGGAAGGAGGAGAAGGAGGGGAAGGGGGAAGGAAGGAGATGGGGAAGGAGAGGGGGCGGAAGGAAGGGGGAAGGAAGGGGTAAGGAAGGAGATGGGGGAAGGAGAGAGTGGAAGGAAGGGAGAAGGAAGGAGATGGGGGAAGGAAGGGGGAAGGATGGAGATGGGGCAAGGAGAGGGGGGAAGGAAGGTGGAAGGAAGGAGATGGGGAGGGGAGGGGGAGTAAGGAAGGGGGAAGGTGAGAGGTGGGAATGAGTAGGGGGAAGGAAGGGGAAAGGCGATAGGCGGGAAGGATTGGGGGGGAAAGAGATAGGGGGAAGTTAAAGTGGGGAAAGAAGGGGGAAGCAGATGGGGGGAAGTGGGGGGAGGAAGAAAGGGGGAAGGAAATAGGGGGAAGGGGGAATGAAGGTGGAAGGAGAGGGGGTGAAGGAAGCGGGATGGAGATGGGGGAAGGAGAGGAGGGGAAGGAGGGGGGAAGGAGATAGTCGGGAAGGGGGGGAAGGAGATGTGGGAAGGAGAGGGGGGAAGGAAGGGGGAAGGATAGGGGGTAAGGAGAAGGGGGGAGGAAGGAAGGAGAGGGGGAAAGGAGGGGGAAAGAGATGGGGGAAGGAGATGTGTTGAAGGAGAGGGGGAAGGAGAGGGGTGAAGGAGAGGGGGAAGGAGAGGGTTGGAAGGAAGGGGGAAGGAGATGGGGTAAGGAGAGTGGGGGAAGGAGATGGGGAAGGAGAGGGGGGAAGGAATGGGGAAGGAGGGGAAGGAAGGCGGAAGGAGGGAGGAAAGAGATGGGGGAAGGAGAGGTGGGAAGGAGACGTGGGAAGGAGATGGGGGTGAGGAGGGGGGGAGAGATGGGGGAAGGAAGGGGGAAGGAGATGGGGAAGGAGTTGGGGAAGGAAGGGGGAAGGAGATGGGGGGAAGGGTGGAAAGGAAGGGGGAAGGAGATGGGGGAAGGAGAGGTGGGAAGGAAGGTGTGAAGGAAATGGGGGAAGGAGAGTGGGGAGAGATGGGGGAAGGAAGGGGGAAGGAGATGGGGAAGGAGTGGGGGGAAGGAAGGGGCAAGGAGATAGGCGGGAAGGAGTTGGGTGAAGGAGGGGGGAAGGAAGGGGGAAGGAGAGCGGGGAAGTAGATAGTGGGAAAGGAGATGGGGGAAGGAGAGGGGGGAAGGAGATGGGGGGTACAAGAGGGGCAGGGAAGGAGATAGGGGAAGGAGGGGGGGGTGAAGGATAGGGGAAGGAGATGGGGGAAGGAGAAGGGGAAGGAAGGGGGAAGGAGGGAGGAAGGAGGGAGCAAAGGAAGGGGGAAGGAGAGGGGGGGGAAGAGAGTGGGGGAAGGAGATGGTGGTGAAGGAGAGTGGGGGTATTGTGAGAGGGGAAGGAGAGGGGGGCAAGGAGATTAGGGGAAGGAGAGTGGGGGGAAGGAGAGGGGGAAGGAGAGGGTGGAAGGAGGAGGGCGAAGGAGGGGAAAGGAGAGGGGAGGACGGAGATGGGGGTCGGAGATGGGGGAAGGAGATGGGAGGGAAGGTGGAGGGAAGGAGAGGGGGAAGGAGAGGGGGGAAGCAGAGGGGGGAAGGAGTGGGGGAAGGAGATAGGGGGAAGGAGAGGGGAGATGGTGCGGAAGGAGATGGGGGAAAGGAGGGGGGAGGAGATCGGGGGAATGAGGTGGGGGGGAAAGAGACGTGTGGTAAGGAGAGGGGGAAAGGAGATCGGGTGGAAGGAGAGGGGGGAAGGAAGGGGGAAGGAGATGGGGGAAGCAGAGGGGGAAGGATAAGGGTGAAGGAGATGGGTGGAGGAGAGGGGGAAGGAGATTAGGGGGTAGGAGAGGGAGGCAGGAGAGGGGGGAAGGAAGGGGGAAGGAGATGGGGGAAGGAGAGTGGGGGAAGGAGATGGGGGTAAGGAGAGGGGGGAGACATGGGGGAAGGAAGGAGGAAGGAGATGGGGAAGGAGTTGAGGAAGGAAGGGGGAAGGAGATAGGGGGAAGAGGGGGGAAGGAAGGGGGAAGGAAGGGGGAAGGAGATGGGGGAAGGAGAGTGGGGGAAGGAGATGGGGGAAGGAGAGGGGGGAAGGAATGGGAAAGGAGGGGAAGGAAGGGGAAGGAGGGAGGAAAGAGATTGCGGAAGGAGAGGTGGGAAGGAGATGGGTGTAAGGAGAGGGGGAGAGATGGGGGAAGGAAGGGGGAAGGAGATGGGGAAGAAGTTGGGGAAGGAGATAGGGAGAAGAGGGGGGAAGGAAGGGGGACAGAGATGGGGGGAAGGGTGGAAAGGAAGGGGGAAGGAAATGGGGGAAGGAGAGGTGGGAAGGAAGGTGTGAAGGAAATGGGGGAAGGAGAGTGGGGAGAGATGTGGGAAGGAAGGGGGAAGGAAATGGGAGAAGGATTGGGGGGAAGGAAGGGGCAAGGAGATAGGCGGGAAGGGATTGGGGGAAGGAGGGAGGAAGGAAGGGGGAAGGAGATGGGGAAGGGGGGAATGAAGGTGGAAGGAGAAGGGGTGAAGGAAGCGGGAAGGAATGGGGAAGGAGATGGGGAAGGAGAGGGGGAAGGAAGGGGGAAGGCGATAGGGGATAAGGAGAGGGGGTGATGGAAGGCAGGAGAGGGGGAAGGAAGGGGGAAGGAGATTGGGGAAGGGGATGGGGGAAGTAGATAGGGAGGAACGTGAGGGGGAGGGAAGGAGATGGGGAGGGAGGGGGGGAGGAGAGGGGGTGAAGGAGAGGGGGGCGAAGGAGAGGAGGGAAGGAAGGGGGAAGGATACGGGGGGAAGGAGAGTGGGGGAAGGAGATGGGGGAAAGAGAGGGGGGAAGGAATGGGGAAGGAGGGGAAGGAAGGCGGAAGGAGGGGGGAAGGAGATGGGGGAATGAGAGGTGGGAAGGAGATGGGGGAAGGAGAGGGGGAAGGAGAGGGGGGAAGGCGGGGGAAAGGAAGAGGGAAGGAGCTAGGGGGAAAGGAGATAGGGGGAAGCAGACGTGGGAAGGAGATGGGGGAAGGAGAGGGGGAGAGATGGGGGATGGAATTGGGAAGGAGATGGGGGAAGGAGGTGGGAGAACGAAGGGGGAAAGAGATAGGGGTAAAGGAGTGGGGGAAAGAAGGGGGAAGGAGATAGGTGGGAAGGAGAGGGGGAAAGGAGATAGGGGTGAAGTGGGGGGGACAGATGGGGGAAGGAGATGGGGAAGGAGGGGGGAAGGAGGGGGAAGGAGATAGGCGGGAAGGGGGGAAGGAGATGGGGGAAGGAGAGGGTGGAAGGAAAGGGGGAGGATATGGGGTACGGAGAAGGGGGAAGGAAGGAAGGAGAGTTGGGGAGGAAGGGGGAAGGAGATGGGGAAGGAGATGGGGGAAGGAGATAGGGGAAGGAGATGGGGGAAGGAGAGGGTGGGAAGGAGAGGGGGGAAGTAGATGGGGGAAGGAGGGGTGGAAGGAAGGGGAAGGAAATGGGAGGAAGGAGAGGGGTGGGAAGGAAGGGGATGGGGAGGAAGGGGGAAGGGGATGGGGGAAGGCTGGAAATAAAGGAGGAAGGAGATGGGGGAAGGAGAGGGGGGTAAGTAAGGGGAAGGAGATAGGGCAAGGAGGTGGAGTGGTAAGGAGATAGGGGAACGAGAGGGGGAGGGAAGGACAAGGGGGAAGGAGAAGGTGGGATAAAAGGGGGAAGGAGAGTGTGTGAAGGAGATAGGGGGAAGGAGAGGGGGGAAGGAAGGGGGAAGGACATAGGAGGGAGGAGGGGGGAAGGAGATGGGGGAAGGAGATGGGGGAAGGAGGGGGCGAAGGAAGGGAGACGGAGAGTGGGAAGGAGACAGTGGGGAGGAGAGGGGGAGAAGCAGATGGGGGAAGGAGACGGGGTGGAAAGAAGCGGGAAGGAGAGGGGGGAAGGAGATAGTGGGAAAGGAGATGGGGAAGGAGAGGGGGGAAGGAGATGGGGGAACAAGAGGAGCAGGGAAGGAGATAGGGGAAGGAGAGGGGGGTGAAGGACAGGGGAAGGAGATGGGGGAAGGAGAGGGGGGAAGGAAGGGGGAAGGAGGGGGAAGGAAGGGGCGAAGGAAGGGGGAAGGAGAGGGGGGAAGGAGAGGGGGGGAAGGAGATAGTGGTGAAGGAGAGTGGGGGTATTGTGAGAGGGGAAGGAGAGGGAGGCAAGGAGATCAGGGGAAGGACAGTGGGGGGAAGGAAGGGCGAAGGAGATGGGGGAAGGAGAGGGGAGGACGGAGATTGGGGGACGGAGATGGGGGAAGTAGATGGGAGGGAAGGTGGGGGGGAAGGAGAGGGGGAAGGAAGGGGGAAGCAGAGGGGGGGAAGGAGGGGGGAAGGAGATGGGGAAGGAGAGTGGGGGGAAAGAGAGGGGGAAGAAGATAGGGGGGAAGGGCGGAAGGAAGGGGAAGGAGAGGGGGGGAAGGAGATGGGGGAAAGGAGGGGGGAGGAGATGGGGGAATGAGGTGGGGGGGTAGAGACGTGGGGTAAGGAGAGGGGGAAAGGAGAGGGGGGAAGGAGAGGGGGGAAGGAAGGGGGAAGGAGATGGGGAAGCAGAGGGGGGAAGTAGAAGGGGGAAGGAGATGGGTCGAGGAGAGGGGGAAGGAGATTAGGGGGTAGGAGAGGGGGGCATGAGAGGGGGGAAGGAAGGGGGAAGGATATGGGGGAAGGAGATGGGGAAGGAGAGGGGGGAAGGAATGGCGAAGGAGGGGAAGGAAGGGGAAGGAGGGAGGAAAGAGATGGGGGAAGGAGAGGTGGGAAGGAGAGGTTGGAAGGAGATGGGTGTAAGGAGAGGGGGAGAGATGGGGGAAGGAAGGGGGAAGGAGATGGGGAAGGAGTTGGGGAAGAAAGGGGGAAGGAGATAGGGGGAAGAGGGGGGAAGGAAGGGGGACAGGGTGGGGGGGAAGGGTGGAAAGGAAGGGGGAAGGAGATGGGGGAAGGAGAGTTGGGAAGGAAGGTGTGAAAGAAATGGGGGAAGGAGAGAGGGGAGAGATGGGGGAAGGAAGGGGGAAGGAGATGGAGGGAAGGAGTGGGGGGAAGGAAGGGAAGAAGGGGCAAGGAGATAGGTGGGAAGGAGTTGGGGGAAGGAGGGGGAAGGAAGGGGGAAGGAGATGGGGAAGGGAGGAATGAAGGTGGAAGGAGAAGGGGTGAAGGAAGCGGGAAGGAGGGGGGAAGGAGGGGGGAAGTAGATAGGCGGGAAGGGGGGAAGGAGATGGGGAAGGAGAGGGGGAAGGAAGGGGGAAGGCGATAGGGGATAAGGAGAGGGGGTGATGGAAGGAAGGAGGGGGGAAGGAAGGGGGAAGGAGATGGGGGAAGTGGATGGGGGAAGTAGAAAGGGAGGAACAAGAGGGGGAGGGAAGGAGATGGGGGAAGGAGGGGACGGGAGAGGGGGTGAAGGAGAGGGGGGCGAAAGAGAGGAGGAAAGGAAGGGGGAAGGATACGGGGGGAAGGAGAGTGGGGGAAGGAGATGGGGGAAGGAGAGGGGGGAAGGAGGGGAAGGAAGGCGGAAGGAGGGGGGAAGGAGATGGGGGAATAAGAGGTGGGAAGGAGATGGGGGAAGGAGAGGGGGAAGGAGAGGGGGGAAGGAGGGGGGAAAGGAAGAGGGAAGGAGATAGGGGGAGAGGAGATAGGGGGAAGCAGAGGTGGGAAGGAGATGGGGGGAAGGAGAGGGCGAGAGATGGGGGAAGGAGGTGGGGGAAGGAAGGGGGAAAGAGATAGGGGTAAACGAGTGGGTGAAGGAAGGGGGAAGGAGATAGGCGGGAAGGAGAGGGGGAAAGGAGATAGGGGTGAAGTGGGGAGGAAAGAAGGGGGAAGGAGATAGGCGGGAAGGGGGAAGGAGATGGGGGAAGGAGAGGGTGGAAGGAAAGGGGGAGGATAGGGGGTAAGGAGAGGGGGAAGGAAGGAAGGAGAGTGGGGGAGGAAGGGGGAAGGAGATGGGGAAGGAGATGGGGGGAAGAAGATAGGCAGGAAAGAGAGCGGGGGGAAGGAGATGGGGGAAAGGAGAAGGGGGAAGGAGATGGGGGAAGGAGGGGGGGAAGGAGAGGGGGATGTATTCGGGAAGGAGGGGAAGGAAGGGGAAGGAAGGGGGAAGGAAATGTGGGGAAGGAGAAGTGGAAGGAGAGGTGGGAAGGAGGTGGGGGAAGGAAGGGGGAAGGAAATAGGGGGAAGGAGTGGGGTGAAGAAATGGGGAAGGAGATAGGCGGGATAGAGGGTGGGAAGGGGATAGAGGGGAAGAGGGGGAGGAGGGGAATGAGATAGGTGGGAAAGGGGGGGAAGGAAGGGGGAAGGAGATAGTGGGAAGGAGAGGTGGGAAGGAGAGGTAGGAAGGAGATGAGCGAAAGGAGAGGGGTGAGAGATGGAGAAGGAAGGGGGAAGAATATGGGGGAAGGAGGTGCGGTAAGGAAGGGGAAGGAGATTGGCGGGAAGCGGGGGTAAAGGAGATATGGGGAAGGAAGTGGGATGGAGATAGGGGGGAAGGGGGGGAATAAAGTGGGGAGGAGATGGGGGAAGGAGAGGGGGGAAGGAAGGGGGAAGGAGATAGGGGCAAAGGAGAGGTGGGGAAGGAAGGGGCAAGGAGATAGGAGGAAGGAGAGGGTGTTGAAGGAGAGGGGGGAAGGAGATAGGGGAAGGAGATGGGGGGAAGGAGAGAAGGTGGGGAAGGAGAGGGAGAAAGTAGATGGGGGAAGGAGGGGTGGAAGGAAGGGGGAAGGAAATGGGAGGAAGGAGAAGGGTGGGAAGGAAGGGGATGGGGAGGAAGGGGGAAGGGGATGGGGGAAGGGGGGAAAGGAAGGAGGAAGGAGATGGGGGAAGGAGATGGGGTGGTAAGGAGATAGGGGGAACGAGAGGGGGAGGGAAGGACAAGGGGGAAGAAGAAGGTGGGATAAAAGGGGGAAGGAGAGTTTGTGAAGGAGATAGGGGAAGGAGAGGGGGGAAGGAAGGGGGAAGGACATAGGAGGGAGGAGAGGGGGGAAGGAGATGGGGGAAGGATATGGGGGAAGGAGGGGGTGAAGGAAGGGGGAAGGAGAGTGGGAAGGAGATAGTGGGGAGGAGAGGGGGAAGGAGGGGGCGAAGGAGGGGAAGGAGAGGGGGGAAGGAGAGTGGGGGAAGGAGATGGTGGTGAAGGAGAGTGGGGGTATTGTGATAGGGGAAGGAGAGGGGGGCAAGGAGATCAGGGGAAGGAGAGTGGGGGGAAGGAAGGGCGAAGGAGATGGGGGAAGGAGAGCGGGGAAGGAATGAGGAAGGAGATGAGAGGGAAGGAAGGGGGAAGGAGAGGGTGGAAGGAGAGTTGGGGAAGGAGATGGTGGTGAAGGAGAGTGGGGGTATTGTGAGAGGGGAAGGAGAGGGGGGCAAGGAGATCAGGGGAAGGAGAGTGGGGGGGAAGAAAGGGCGAAGGAGATAGGGGGAAGGAGAGCGGGGAAGGAATGGGGAAGGTGAGGAGGGGAAGGAGGAGGGCGAAGGAGAGGCGAAGGAGAGGGGAGGACGGAGATGGGGAAGGAGATGGGGGAAGGAGATGGGAGGGAAGGTGGGGTGAAGGAGAGGGGGAAGGAGAGTGGGGGGAAGGAGATGGTGCGGAAGGAGATGGGCGAAAGGAGCGGGGAGGAGATCGGGGGAATGAGGTGGGGGGAAAGAGACGTGGGGTAAGTAGAGGGGGAAAGGAGAGGGGGAAGGAGAGGGGGGAAGGAAGGGGGAAGGACATAGGAGGGAGGAGAGGGGGGAAGGAGATGGGGGGAAGGATATGGGGGAAGGAGGGGTGAAGGAAGGGGAAGGAGAGTGGGAAGGAGATAGTGGGGAGAGAGGGGGAGAAGCAGATGGGGAAAGGAGACGGGGTGGAAGGAAGCGGGAAGGAGAGGGGGGGAAGGTGATAGTGGGGAAAGGAGATTGGGGGAAGGAGAGGGGGAAGGAGATGGGGGGAACAAGAGGGGCAGGGAAAGAGATAGGGGAAGGAGAGGGGAAGGAAGGGGGAAGGAGATGGGGGAAGGAGAGGGGGGAAGGAAGGGGGAAGGAGAGGGGGAAGGAGGGGGCGAAGGAAGGGGGAAGGAGAGGGGGGAAGGGAGAGTGGGGAAGGAGATGGTGGTGAAGGAGAGTGGGGGGTATTGTGATAGGGGAAGGAGAGGGGGCAAGGAGATCAGGGGGAAGGAGAGTGGGGGGAAGGAAGGGCGAAGGAGATAGGGGGAAGGAGAGCGGGGAAGAATGAGGAAGGAGATGAGGAGGGAAGGAAGGGGGAAGGAGAGGGTGGAAGGAGAGTTGGGGAAGGAGATGGTGGTGAAGGAGAGTGGGGGTATTGTGAGAGGGAAAGGAGAGAGGGGCAAGGAGATCAGGGAAGGAGAGTGGGGGGAAGGAAGGGCGAAGGAGATAGGGGAAGGAGAGCGGGGAAGGAATGGGGAAGGTGAGGAGGGGAAGGAGGAGGGCGAAGGAGAGGGGAAGGAGAGGGGAGGACGGAGATGGGGAAGGAGATGGGGGAAGGAGATGGGAGGGAAGGTGGGGGGGAAGGAGAGGGGGAAGGAGAGTGGGGGGAAGGAGATGGTGCGGAAGGAGATGGGCGAAAGGAGCGGGGAGGAGATCGGGGGAATGAGGTGGGGGGAAAGAGACGTGGGGTAAGTAGAGGGGGAAAGGAGAGGGGGAAGGAGAAGGGGGGAAGGAGATGGGGGAGGAGAGGGGGGCAGGAGAGGGGGGAAGGAGGGGGTAAGGAGAGGGGGTGAAGGAGAGGGGGAAGGAGAGGGGGAAAAGGAGATGGGGAAATAGAGGGGGGTAAGGATGGGGAAGGAGATGGTGGAGGAGGGGAAGAAAGTGGGAAGGAGATGGGGAAGGAGGGGGAAGGAAGGGGGAAGGAGAAAGTGGGAAAGGAGACGGGGGGAAGGAAGCGGAAGGAGATAGGGGGAAGGAGAGGGGAATGATGGGAAAGAGGATAGGCAGGAAGGGGCGAGGAGATGAGGGGAAGGAGAGGGGGGAAGGAAGGGGGATGGAGACAGGGGGCAAGGAGAGGTGGGAAGGAAGGAAGGAGGTGGGAAAGGAGGGGGTAGGAGAGGGGGAAGGAGATGGGGGAAGCAGAGGGGGGGGAACGAGGGGGAAGGAGATGGGGAAGGAGAGTGGGGGAAGGAGAGGGGGCTGAAGGAAGGGGGAAGGAGAGGGAGGGAAGGAGCTGGGGGGAAGGAGAGGTGGGAAGGAGGGGGAAGGAGATGGTGGGAGGAGGGGGAAGGAGATGGTGGAGAAACAGATGGGGGGAAGGAGACAGGGTGCAAGGAAGCAGGAAGGAGAGGCGGAGGAGATAGTGGGGAAGGAGAGGGGGGAAGGAGAGAGGAGGGAAGGAGATAGGGGAAGGAGATAGGGGCGAAGGAGAGTTAGGGGAAGGTGATAGGAGGGAATGAGAGGGGTGCAAGGAGATCAGGGGAAGGACAGTGGGGGGAAGGAAGGGGGAAGGAGAGGGGGGAAGGAGGTGGGCGAAGAGGGGGGAAGGAGAGGGGAGGAAGGAGATGGGGAAGGAGATGGGGGAAGGACATGGGGGGAAGGACATGGGAGGGAAAGAGGGGGGAGAAGGAGGGGGGAGAGAGGAGGGGGGAGGATGGGGGGGAAGCAGACGGGGGGAAGGAGGGGGGAAGGAGATGGGAAAGGGGGAAGGGAGGGGGAAGGATATGGGGGAAGGAGGGGTGGAAGGAGAGGGGGTAGGAGAGGGGGGAAGGAGATGGGGCGATGGAGATATGGGGAAAGGAGAGGGGGAGGAGATGGGGAAAGGAGGTGGGGGGAAAGAGACGTGGGGTAAGGAGAGGGGGAGAAGGAGATCATGTGGAAGAAGAGTGGGGGCAAGGAAGGGGGAAGGAGATAGAGGGGTGAAGGAAGGGGGAAGGAGATGGGGAAGGAAAGGGGGGAAATAGAGTGGGAGGAGAATGGGAAGGAGAGGGGGAAGGAGATAGGGGGCAGGAGAGGGGGGCAGGAGAGGGGGGGAAGGAGAGGGGGGCGTAAGGAGAGGGGGTGAAGGAGAGGGGGGTAAGAGAGGGGGTGAAGGAGAGGGGCGAAGGAGGATGGGGAAAGGGGGAGGGTGGGGAAGGAGAGGGGGGAAGGAGAGGGTGGGTCGGAGGGCGGAATGAGATGGGGTGAAGGAGAGGGGGGAAGGAAGAGGGGGGAAGGAGAGGGGAAAAAGATGGGCAAGGAGATGGGAAGGAGAGGGGGCTGGAGAGGTGGGACGGAGATATGGGGGAAGGAGATGGGGGAAGGAGAGGGTGGGGAAGGAGATGGGGAAGGAAGGGGGAAGGAGGAAATGGGGGAAGGAGATGGGGGAAGGAGAGGGGGCCAGGAGATGGGAGAAGGAGGGGGGAAGGAGATTAGGGGATGGAGAGGGGGAGAAGAGGGGGGAAGGAGAGGGGGGAAGCAGTTGGGGCAAAGGAGAGTGTGGGGAAGTGGTGGGAAGGATGGGTTAGGAGTGGGAAGGAAGGGGGAAGGAAAGAGATGGGGGAAAATAAATGGGGAAGGAGATGGGGGAAGGAGGGGGGAGGAAGGAGAGTGGGGGGATGGTGATAGGAGGGAATGAGAGGGGGGCCAGGAGATCAGGGGAAGGAGAGTGGGGGGAAGGAAGGGGGAAGGAGAGGGGGGAAGGACAGGGGGGGAAGCAGACGGGGGAAGGGGGGGAAGGAGATGGGGATGGTGAGTGGGGGAAGGAGAGGGGGGAAGGAGATGGGGAAGGGGGAAGGAAGGGGAAGGAGATGGGGAAGGAGGGGTGGAAGGAGAGGGGGTAGGAGAGGGGGGAAGGAGATGGGGCGGATGGAGATATGGTGGAAAGGAGGGGGGAGGAGATGGGGAAAGGAGGTGGGGGGAAAGAGACGTGGGGTAAGAGAGGGGGAGAAGGAGATCATGTGGAAGAAGAGTGGGGGCAAGGAAGGGGGAAGGAGATAGAGGGGAAGGAGAGGGGTGAAGGAAGGGGAAGGAGATGGGGGGAAGGAAAGGGGGGAAGGAGGGGGGAGGAGATTGGGAAGGAGAGGGGGAAGGAGATAGGGGGCAGGAGAGGGGGGCAGGAGAGGGGGGGAAGGAGAGGGGGGGAAGAGAGGGGGTGAAGGAGAGTAGCGAAGGAGGTGGGGTGGAAAGGTGAGGGTGGGGAAGGAGAGGGGGGAAGGAGAGTGTGGGTCGGAGGGCGGAATGAGATGGGGTGAAGGAGAGGGGGGATGGAGAGGGGGGACGGAGATATGGGGGAAGGAGATGGGGGAAGGAGAGGGTGGGGAAGGAGATGGGGAAGGAAGGGGGAAGGAGAAATGGGGGAAGGAGATGGGGGAAGGAGAGTGGGGCAAGGAGATGGGGAAGGAGGGGGGAAGGAGATTAGGGGGAAGGAGAGGGGGAGAAGAGGGGGAAGGAAAGGGGGGGAAGCAGTTGGGGCAAAGGAGAGTGTGGGGAAGTGGTGGAAGATGGGTTAGGAGTGGGGAGGAAGGGGGAAGGAAGGAGATGGGGAAAAGAAATGGGGAAGGAGATAGGGGAAGGAGGGGGAGGAGAGGGGGAAAGCAGATGGGGGGAAGGAGGGGGGGAAGGAGATGGGGAAGGAGAGTGGGGGAAGGAGAGGGGTTAAGGAGATGGGGAAGGGGGAAGGAAGGGTGGAAGGAGAGGGGTAGGAGAGGGGGAAGGAGATGGGGCAGATGGAGATATGGGGGAAAGGAGAGGGGGAGAAGATGGGGAAAGGAGGTGGGGGGAAAGAGACGTGGGGTAAGGAGAGGGGGAGAAGGAGATCGTGTGGAAGAAGAGTGGGGGCAAAGAAGGGGGAAGGAGATAGAGGGGAAGGAGAGGGGTGAAGGGAAGAGGGTGAAGGAGATGGGGGAGAAGGAAAGGGGGAAGGAGAGGGGAGAAGGAGATGGGGAAGGAGATAGGGGCAGGAGAGGGGGGCAGGAGGGGGGAAGGAGAGGGGGGCGTAAGGAGAGGGGGTGAAGGAGAGGGGCGAAGGAGGTGGGGGGAAAGGTGAGGGTGGGGAAGGAGAGGGGGGAAGGAGAGGGTGGGTCGGAGGGCGGAATGAGATGGGGTGAAGGAGAGGGGGGAAGGAGAGGGGGGAAAGAGGGGCAAGGAGATGGGGGAAGGAGATGGGGTGGTAAGGAGATAGGGGGAACGAGAGGGGGAGGGAAGGACAAGGGGGAAGGAGAAGGTGGGATAAAAGGGGGAAGGAGAGTGTGTGAAGGAGATAGGGGAAGGAGAAGGGGGAAGGTGGGGGAAGGACATAGGAGGGAGGAAGATGGGGGAAGGAGATGGGGGAAGGAGATGGGGGAAGGAGGCGGTGAAGGAAGGGGGAAGGAGAGTGGGAAGGAGATAGTGGGGAGGAGAGGGGGAGAAGCAGATGGGGGAAGGAGACGGGGTGGAAGGAAGTGGGAAGGAGAGGGGGGAAGGAGATAGTGGGAAAGGAGATGGGGAAGGAGAGGGGGGAAGGAGATAGGGGGGAACAAGAGGGGCAGGGAAGGAGATAGGGGAAGGAGAGGGGGAAGGAAGGGGGAAGGAGATGGGGGGAAGGAGAGGGGGGAAGGAAGGGGGAAGTGAGAGGGGGAAGGAGGGGGCGAAGGAAGGGGGAAGGAGAGGGAGGAAGGAGAGTGGGGGAAGGAGATGGTGGGTGAAGGAGAGTGGGGGCATTGTGATAGGGGAAGGAGAGGGGAGCAAGGAGATCAGGTGAAGGAGAGTGGGGGGGGGGAAGGAAGGGCGAAGGAGATAGGGGGAAGGAGAGCGGGGAAGGAATGAGGAAGGAGTGGGTGGAAGGAGGAGGTCGAAGGAGGGGGGGAAGGAGAGGGGGGGACGGAGATGGGGAAGGAGATGGGAAGGAGGCTGGGGGAGAAGGAGAGGGGAAAGAAGAGGGGGGAAGCAGAGGGGGGGGAACGAGGGGGGAAGGAGATGGCGGGAAGCAGAGTGGGGGAAAGGAGAGGGGGGATGGGGATAGGGGGGAAGGAAGGGGGACGGAGATAGTGGGAAGGAGAGGGGGGAAGGAGATGGTGCGGAAGGGAGATGGGGGAAAGTAGGGGGGAGGAGATTGGTGGAATGAGGTGGGGGGAAAGAGACGTGGGGTAAGGAGAGGGGGAAAGGAGATCGGGTGGAAGAAGAGGGGGAAGGAAGGGGGAAGGAGATGGGGAAAGCAGAGGGGGGAAGGATAATGGGGGAAGGAGATGGGGAGGGAGAGGGGGAAGGAGATTAGGGGGTAGGAGGGGGGGCAGGAGAGGGGGGAAGGAGGGGGTAAGGAGAGGGGGTGAAGGAGAGGGGGAAGGAGAGGGGGTGAAGGAGAGGGGGGAAAGGAGATGGGGGAAATAGAGGAGGGGTAGGATGGGGAAGGAGATGGTGGGGAGGAGGGGAGTGAAAGTGGGAAGGAAATGGGGGAAGGAGGGGAAGGAAGGGGGAAGGAGAAA